>NW_022436946.1:65775924-65939023 GCF_009761245.1 Sapajus apella | reverse complement strand
GAAGGAAGGAAGGAAGGAAGGAAGGAAGGAAGGAAGGAAGGAAGGAAGGAAGGAAGGAAGGAAAGGAGAAAGGTTTAACTCCCATTTTTTCCAGTATCACAGCCTGATGTCAGAGAAAGCCCTCTCAGTATAGAACACTAAAAATACTGATTTTTTTTTTTTTTTTGAGAAAGTGTCTTACTCTGTTGCCTAGGCTGGAATGTAG
This sequence comes from Sapajus apella, assembly GCF_009761245.1. Classification (NCBI taxonomy): domain Eukaryota; kingdom Metazoa; phylum Chordata; class Mammalia; order Primates; family Cebidae; genus Sapajus; species Sapajus apella. The sequence continues at coordinate 65,938,818 of NW_022436946.1, read as the reverse complement.
TGGCACAATCTCAGGTCACTGCAGCCTCCACCTCATGGGCACAAGTGATCCTCCTACCTCAGCCTCCCAAGTAGCTGGGACTACATGTGCCCACCACTATGCCCATCTGATTCTTGTATTTTTAGTATACTGGGTTTGGCATGTTGCCCAGGCTGGTCTTAAAATCCTGAGCTCAAGGGATCCACCCACCTTGGCCTATCAAAGTGCGGGGATTATGGGCATGAGCATCTGGCCCTGAATAAATATTTAAAAACAATCTTTTAAACACATAACTGAGCTATCAGGAGAATAACCAAATCTTCTGAGGTAGAAAAAATTCCTGAAGCTTCTTGGTAAACCAGGGCTGAAGAGAGAATTTTCCCTAAAGCCTCTGCTCATCCTGGAAGGTCTAGGCTTGAGCTTGTGCTTTAAACTTGTAAAAGGCTGAGGGTCAGCAGACAAGTCTGTGGCCCTGCAAAATGGCACGCTGGATCACACACTCCTGAGATCCTTCTTCCTCCATACCACTCTCCCATAGTAAACGAATTGGAGAAAAAAAATCTACCTTTTAGAGGCAGATGGTGAATGAAGCTACTTGCCTATCTCAGCCTCAGCTCAGAATGTGGCAATGGAAGGTCAGGGGAAAGGCACTCCTGAGAATTCCTGATCACAGGCTCACTTACAGGTGTGTTTGGGGTTGGAATTTCCACACTGTTTAGGGGGCCACACTAACAGTCCTATCTGCAGGAACATATTTTCAACCAGGCCTTGAAGAACCCTCCCAAAGTCCCAAGGAGAACATGAGCTCACCATCATAAAATCACCCAATATGTGAGCAAGTCAACAGAAACAACATACACAACAAGACCTGCAAACCTGGAGATATTTTCACTGGGAAGAATATATAGTAAGTATGAAGAAATAAAAGAAATAGCAAGAGTATGCCTAGGCTACAAGAGACTTTTAAAACTTACAGGCAGATTTGAAAATAAACCAAACAGTATATCCAGAAAGGAAAAAACAACACTTGCTATCAGAAATTTAATGGATTAGACAAATAGGAAACTGGACATAGTAGAAGAAAGATGAGTAAGACCAAATAGTTGCAACAAACATAAAAGGTATATTCTGAACAAACTCTATTAAAATTCTGAAAATACAGATGAAATGGACAAATCCCTAGAAAAGTGGAAATTATTGAAACTGATTCCAGAATAGAAAGCCTGAATCATCTTTAACATTTAAAGAGGCTGAAATCAGCAGTTAAAAATTATTCCAACTTACAAAACACCATACCCAGATAGTTTTACCAATGAATTTTTACCAAACTGGTAATTTCAATCTTATACAAAGTCTGCCAAAAACAGAAAAAGAAGAAACTCTCTCCAAGTCATTTTACGGGGCTATCAAAACCTTGATATTAAAAACCCACTGACAGTATAAAAGAGGAAAGTCTGTAACTTATCTAGACTCTGAACATAAACACAGATAAAAAACAAAATATGAATTTATATCATGACCTTCATATCATGACCAATTTAATTCATGACTGTTAACATTTGAAAATTATTTCAGGTAATTCACCATATAAACAAATTAAACGAAGAAACAAAACAAAACTGAGTGTTGGAAAAGCCTAGAGTCAAAAGTAAAAAAATAAATTTCAGCTTGTAATATTCTTTGTAGAACAATCATACCCTCACTGTGTACCTTGTCCTTCAAAATGGTGAAGCAGTGAAAAGAGGCTTTTTTTTTAAGCAGAAACATGCATATGCACAAGCAGCATATTAAAAAATGGAGGAGAAAAAAGAAAAGTACTTGGAAGACCACAAATGGTAGCCATTAAACACAGTATTCTAACTTACTCAAAAATATTTACTTGAAAAGTTACCTAAAAAGAAAAACAAAACCCAGATATAGCCATTTCCTTGCAGAGCTTACAACTACTAACTGATAAAAAAATACTTGGATGAAATAAAAGTTGATATGAACATTTTAGAGAATAATTTGGTAAAATGTCAAAAGTCTCAAAAATATTCAGAGTTTTAATTTAGGAAATGATCAAGTGTTTAGCCAAAGCTTAAGGACCAGAAACTTTACTACAGAACAATTTATTTTTTGTATAAAAATTCAAATTTATTATGACTACAGCATAGTAACTTTGTTCACAGTTCCAAGTATCACAAATTCAAAACAATATTTTGCCTCACACTGGAAAGTGATTAGGTAATGTGTAAATTAATTACCATCTATAGAATATAATTTAAGCATATTTGCCAAGCAGGGTAGTAGCTCTATCTTTAAAATCACTGAATCTTTGAATAAATTGAAAAACAAAGGCATACATATCTCATTTTGTTCTGCATTTTCAAATAACATCATTTGTTTCCTTTAGAAATTTTTCATCCATTTATTTAAAAATATTTTGAAGTTCAACTGTCCAATTTAAGGCAGAATATAGAAAACACATAGTATTTATATTAAACATTATCCTTCCTTTGAGTGAACCTAACTAAAAACTTTTAAGAATCCTTGTTGGCTTTCTGGTCATGCTTTTCCTAAGATATGGAACCTCATCTCTATTGCTCATCATGCCTACTTTGCCTAAATGAGCCCACTTCTGAGTTACAAATTCATTCAGCTATGTTGCAATTGCATATGCCCCTACAGATTGATAATTCTGAATGCTATTAACATAGCAATCTGCAACTTTTCTTGCATAATGTTCAAAGAGAGACAGTCTCTAGCCATGGTACCCCATTGGAACGCTAGCTGCAAATAGTTCTGTCCCTGTATATAGGGACAAAAAAGTGAATGATAAAGCCAAGTGATACAGATATAACTGTAAACAAAGTCTACTTTAAAAATAAAATAATGATTCAAAAAAGGAATATAAACCAAAGTCATCTTTCTTTTAATTTGAACATATGTCTATCTTTATGAATCCATTTACTGAAACAAAAATGTCCTTGGAGTGCTGTCCTATTTTCTGCCTGCCCAGCACTTCTTCAACATTTCTTAAAATGTCTGAGGAATTTCTTCCTTACTCACCCTACTTTTTTTTTTTTAAACTGTACTTTAGTTTCTGGGGTACATGTGCAGATCATGCAGGATTGTTGCATAAGTACATAGATGGCAAGGTGGTTTGCTGCCTTCATTCCCCCATCACCTGTATCTACTATTTCTCACGTCGTTAACCCTTCCCACCCCCAGCTGTCCCACGCCTAGCCTCCCCCAACTGACCGCAGTGTGTGATGCTCCCCTCCCTGGCTCCACATGTTCTAATTGTTCAACACTCACCTGTGAGTGAGAACATGCAGTGTTTGGTTTTCTGTTCTTGCATCAGTTTGCTGAGAATGATGGTTTCCAGATTCATCCATGTCCCTGCAAAGGACTCATCCTTTTTTATGGCTGCAAAGTATTCCATGGTGTATATGTGCCACATTTCCTTTATCCAGTTTATCATTGATGGGCATTTGGGTTGGTTCCAGGTCTTTGCTATCGTAAACAGTGCCACAAAGAATGTATGTGTGCATGTGTCTTTATAATAGAACAATTTGTAATTCTTTGGATATATACCCACTAATGGGATTGCTGGGTCAAATCGAATTTCTATGTCTAGGTCCTTGAGGAATCACCACCCTGTCTTTCACAGTGGTTGCACTAATTTGCACTCCCACCAACAGTGTAAAAGGGTTCCTATTTCTCCACATCCTCTCCAGCATCTGTTGTCTCCAGATTTTTTAATGATCGCCATTCTAACTGGTGTGAGATGGTATCTCAATGTGGTTTTGATTTGCATTTCTCTAATGACCAGTGATGATGAGCATTTTTTCATATGTTTGTTGGCCTCATGGATATCTTCTTTTGTACAGTGTCTGTTCATATCCTTTGCCCACTTTTGAAAGGGTTTGTTTGTTTTTTTCTTATGAATTTGTTTTAGTGCTTTGTAGATTCTTGATATTAGCCCTTTGTCAGATGGGTAGACTGCAAAAAATTTTCCCATTCTGTTGCTTGCCAGTTCATGCTAATGATTGTTTTGTTTGGTGTGCAGAAGCTCTTGAGTTTAATCAGATCCCATTTGTCTATTTTAGCTTTTGCTGCCATTGCTTTTGGTGTTTTAGTCATTAAGTCCTTGCCTATGCCTATGTCCTGAATGATATTGCCTAGGTTTTCTTTCAGTGTTTTTATGGTGTTAGGTCTTATGTTTAAATCTTTAATCCATCCGGAGTTAATTTTTGTATAAGGTGTAAGAAGAGGGTCCAGTTTTGGCTTTCTGCACACAGTTAGCCGGTTTTCCCAATATCATTTATTAAACAGGAATCCTTTCCCCATTGCTTGCTTTTGTCAGGTTTGTCAAAGATCAGATGCTTGTAGGTGTGTGGCATTACTTCTGCAGCCTCTGTTCTGTTCCACTGGTCTATATGTCTGTTTTGGTACCAGTACCATGCTGTTTTGATTACTGTACCCTTACAGTATATTTTGAAGTCAAGTAGTGTGATGCCTCCAGCTTTGTTCTTTTTGCTTAGGATTGTTTTGGCTATGCGGGCTCTCTTTTGGTTCCATAAGAAGTTTGAAGTGGTTTTTTCCAGTTTTGTGAAGAAGGTCATTGGTAGCTTGATGGAGATAGCATTGAATCTATAAATTACTTTGGGCAGTATGGCCATTGTCACTATGTCGATTCTTCCCAACCATGAGCATGGAATGTTTTTCCAACTGTGTACTCTCTTATTTCATTGAGCAATGTTTTGTAGTTCTCCTTGAAGAGGTCCTTTACATCCTTTGTTAGTTGTAGTCCTAGGTATTTTATTCTCTTTGTAGCACTCTTGTGAATGGGAGTTCACTTTTGATTTGTCTCTCTGTTGTCTGTTATTGGTGTATAGAAATGCTTGTGACTTGTGCACATTGATTTTGTATCCTGAAACTTTGCTGAAGTTGCTTATCTTCTTAAGGAGATTTTGGGCTGAGATGGGGTTTTCTAAATATACAATCATGTCATCTGCAAATAGAGACAATTTGACTTCCTCTTTTCCTAGCTGAATATCCTTTATTTCTTTGATTGCCTGATTGCTCTGGCTAGAGCTTCCAATACTATATTGAATAGGAGTGGTGAGAGAGGGTATCTTTGTCTTGTGTCAGATTTCAAAGGGAATGCTTCCAGTTTTTGCACTTTCAGTATGATATTGGCTATGGGTTTGTCATAAATGGCTTTTATTATTTTGTGATATGTACCATCAATACCTAGTTTATTGAGCGTTTTTAGCATAAAGGGCTGTTGAATTTTGTCAAAGGCCTTGTCTGCATCAATTGAGATAATCATGTGGTTTTTGTCTTTGGTTCTGTTTATGTGGTGAATTACGTTTATAGACTTGTGTATGTTGAACCAGCCTTGCATCCCCAGGATGAAGCCTACTTGATCATGATGAATAAGCTTTTTGATTTGCTGTTGCATTCTATTTGCCAGTATTTTATTGAAGACTTTTGCATTGTTGTTCATCATGGATATTGGCCAGAAGTTTTCTTTTTTTGTTGCATCTCTGCCCGGTTTTGGCATTAGGATGATGTTGGTCTCATAAAATGAGCTGGGAAGGAACTCCCTCTTTTTATATTGTTTGGAATAGATTCAGAAGGAATGGTACCAGTTCCTCTTTATATGTCTGGTAGAATTTGGCTGTAAACCAGTCTGGACCTGGGCTTTTTTTAGTTGGTAGGCTATGAAGTGCTGCCTCAACTTCAGCCCTTGTTATTGGTCTATTCAGGGATTCAACTTCTTCCTGGTTTAGTCTTGGGAAGGTGCAAGTGTCCAGGAATTTATCCATTTCTTCCAGATTAATTGGTTTGTGTGCATAGAGTTGTTTGTAGAATCTCTGATGGTAGTCTCTATTTCTGTGGAATCAGTGGTGATGTTCCCTTTATCGTTTTTTATTGCATCTATTTGATTCTTCTCTCTTTTCTTTTTTGTTAGCCTGGCTAGCAGTCTATCTATTTTGTTGATCTTTTCATAAAACCAGCTCCTGGATTTGTGGATTTTTTTGAAGGGTTTTTTTGTGTCTCTATCTCCTTCTTTTCTGCTCTAATATTTGTTATTTCTTGCCTTCTGCTAGCTTTTGAGTTTTTTGGATCTTGCTCCTCTAACTCTTTCAATTTTGATAATAGGGTGTCGATTTTAGACCTTTCCTTGCTCCTCATGTGGGCATTTATTGCTATGAATTTCCCTCTAGACACTGCTTTAAATGTGTCCCAGAGATTCTGGTATGTTTTGTCTTCATTCTTGTTGGTTTCAAAGAACATCTTTATTTCTGCCTTCATTTCATTATTTATCCATTCTACACTCAGGAGCCAGTTGTTCATTTTCCATGAAGTTGTGTGGTTTTGAGTTAGTTTCTTAATCCTGAGTTCTAATTTGATTACACTGTGGTCTGAGAGACTGTTAGGATTTCCATTATTTTGCATCTGCTGAGGACTGATTTACTTCCAATTATGTGGTCGATTTCAGAGTAAGTGCAATGTGGTACTGAGAAGAATGTATATTCTGTGGATTTGGTTAAGATTTCTGTAAATGTCTATTAAGTTTGCTTGGTCCAGATCTGCATTCAAGTCCTGGATTTCTTTGTTGATTTTTCTGTCTCATTGAGCTGTCTAATATTGACAGTGGAGTGTGAAAATCTCCCAATATTATTCTGTGGGAGTCTAAGTCTCTTTGTAGGTTGTTAAGGACTTGCTTTATGTATCTGGGTGCTCCTGTATTGGGTGCATATGTATTTAGAATAGTTAGCTCTTCTTGTATTGATCCTTTTACCATTATGTAATGCCCTTCTTTGTCTCTTTTGATTTTTGTTGGTTTAAATTCTGTTTTATCAGAGACTAGGATTGCAACCCCTGCCTTTTTTTTTTTCCTCTCCATTTGCTTGATAAATCTTCTTCCATCCCTTTATTTTGAGTCTATGTGTGTCTTTGCATGTGAGATGGGTCTCCTGAATACAGCACACTGATAGTTCTTCGCTTTTTATCCAATTTGCCAGTCTGTGTCTTTTGATTGGGGCATTTAGTCCATTTACATTTAATGTTAATATTGTTATGCGTGAATTTGATCCTGCCATTTTATTACTAGTTGGTTGTTTTGCCCTTTGGTTGGCATAATTTCTTCACTGCATTGTTAGTCTTTACCATTTGGTTCTTTTTTGCAGTGGCTGGTACTGGTTTTTCCTTTCTGTGTTTAGTGCTTCCTTCAGGAGCTCTTGTAGGGCAGGTCTGGTAGTGACAGAATCTCTTAGCAATTGCTTGTCTGTAAAGGATTTCATGTCTCCATCATTTATGAAACTTAGTTTGGCTGGATATGAAATTCTGCGTTGAAAGTACTTTTCTTTAAGGATGTTGAATATTGGCCCCGATTCTCTTCTGGCTTGTAGAGTTTCTGCTAAGAGATCCACTGTGAGTCTGATGTGCTTCCCTTTGTGGGTGACCCAACGTTTCTTTCTGGCTGCCCTTAGTATTTTTTCTTTCATTTCAACCCTGGTAAACCTGATGACTATGTGCCTTGGGGTTGCTCTTCTAGAGGAGTATCGCTGTGGTGTTCTCTGTTTTTCCTGTATGTAAATGTTGGCCTGTCTTGCTAGGTTGGGGAAGTTCTCCTGGATAATATCCTGAAGAGTGATTTCCACCTTGATTTCATTCTCCCCATCATCTTCCGCTACACCAATCAGTCGTAGATTAGGTCTTTTCATGTAATCCCATATTTCTTGAAGGCTTTATTCATTTCTTTTCACTCTTTGTTCTCTTTTCTTGCCTTCTCATTTTATTGCATTGAGTTGATCTTTAATCTCTGATATCCTTTCTTCTGCTTAATCTATTTGGCTATTGAAACTTGTGTATGCTTCATGAAGTTCTTGTGCTGTGTTTTTCAGCTCCATCAAGTCGTTTACGTTTTTCTCTAAGCTGATTATTCTAGTTAGCATTTCATCTAACCTTTTTTCAAGGTTTTTAGTTTCTTTGCATTGGGATAGAACATGTTCCTTTAACTCAAAGAGGTTTGTTATTATCCACCTTCTGAAGCCCACTTCTTTCAGTTTGTCAAATTCGTTCTCTGTCCTCCTTTGTTCCCTTGCTGGTGAGAAGTTGTGATCTTCTGGTTGGGGAGAGATGTTCTGGTTTTTGATGGTTTCATTCTTCTTGCACTGGTTTCTTCCCATCTCTTGGATTTACATAGTTTTGATCTCAGGCAGCTGCTTGGAGAGGCAGCCTTTCCTTTGTCTGCCTGCAGAGGCACTGCTGGGCTGCCACAGATTCCGTGGAGCTGCTGTTTCTATTATTTACTCAGGAAATTTAGGCCAGCTTCTGCAAATGGCGGCTTCCCTTACCCCCCACCAAGCTCTATCATCCCTGGTCGCTCTCTAGCTGGTGTTCTGGGTGTGTAACTCTGGAGAGGTTTTTTTTTTTTTTTTTTTTAGCCTGCTGGGCTTTGTGGCGGGGGGACCCATCTGCCGTTTGGGCTGTTTCTCTGCGTTCAGTTACCCTTCTTACTGGGGAGTGGGTAGCTCCGTCCTGCTGGCTCTTGGCTTTTGCATCAGCCAGTGCTTCTGCCTAGTTCTATGCTGACAGCCCCAGTGCCGGCCAAAGTTTCTATTCTGCCCTGTTCAGGCAGCTTGCTGAGGTTTTCCAGCCCACCGAAGATCGCCTGTTCTGTGGGTTGTAGAGGGCTTGGGTGGAGCGTTGTATCCGAACTGAAGTGCCAGAGGGGGAGATCCCCTGGTCCTTAGGTCGGTTGCATGGACCTCCTGGGTGGGGCAGTGCCCTGCCTTGCCTCAACTTGCCCTATTTGGTTTATACCCACTGTCCAACCAGACCCACAAAATGAACCTGGTACTTTGTTTGGAATTGCGGAGACCACTCAGCTTCGTCTCTCTCACTGGGGGCTGCTTTCTGGAGTTGCCTCTTATTTGGCCACTTTGGGATCTGTCTGACCCTACTTTTTAAAGTCAAAAGCCAGAAAACTGGTAGCCAGGACAGCAGCATGTGATCAGGCTCTATTGATTAGACATCTGGCTTAGGATTAGCTTCTGAAGCCTATCCTACGTTGACCATAGAAAGGAAGTATTTGTCTTTCCAAAGACATCCTGGTAGAGTCACCTGTATAAATGATGTGGTGACATTTTCCTAAAAGCGATCAGGATAGTGTTGGGCTCTATTCTTGGCTGCATGCTTAACTGCCTGATATCCTTCAATAAATCCTGCTTCTGCTCAAACTAGTCAGAGAGGATTTTGTTGCTTTAAGAAGCCCTGACCAACAGGAGGAATCATGACAGTTGGCCTCTAAAATATGGGTAATAACAACAAATGCCCCACAAATTAACAGAATATTAAATAATACTTCATTCTGTGGTTCTATACTTTGTTCCTACTAAGTACAGACTAAACGCTCATTTAGGTGGAAAAATCTTCCTAAGGTCAAATAACATAATTATATGTTAGAACCAGCATTCAAATCCCCACATTTCTAGCTCTATATTTAAAATCTTATTTTAAAAAAATGTCCCTGCCTCCCTTCCGCAATAGAGGATATAAAAACAATGGTCTAATGATCATCTTTCAAAAATATTTCCTAAAGAAGGAAACCCCAGCTTGCTTTCCTCAAGCCCCTTTCAATTTACCTCACTGTGACTTCTAAACTTGAAGGTAAAAGGGAGTGGAATCCAGGTAAAAAGTAAATAAGAAAGTCATATATTTGGTACCATATAATATGTAGCCTCTTTAAACTGTGTTTTTGTTTTGTTTTGTTTTTTGGTTTTTACCTAGTAATACGCATTTAAGTTTCCTCTGTGTCGTCTTCTAGTTTGACAGCTCATTTCTTTTTAGCACTGAATAATATTCCATTGTCTAGATGTATCATAGTTTATCCATTCACCTATGGAAGAAACTGATAGTTGTTTGCAAGTTTTGGCAATTATGAATAAAGCTGCTATAAAGATCCCTGTGCAGATTTTTGTGTGGACATAAGTTTTGAGCACCTTTGGTATTGACCATAAGGTAAGAGTATGTTAAATTTTCTAAGAAATTGCCAACGTGTCTTCTAAAGTGGCTGTATCATTGTGCATTCTTACCAGCAATGAATGAGCATTTCTGTTGCTCCACTGGCATTTGGTGTTGTCAGTGTCCTGGATTATGGCCATTCTAATAGGTATGTAGTAGTTTCTAACTGTTGTTTAAATTTGCATTTTCCTGATGATATGTGATGTGGAGTAACTTTTCATATGTTTATTTGCCATCTGTATATCTTATTTAGTGACATGTTTCTCAAGGTCTTTGACCATTTTAAAATTCAGTTGTTTAGGTTTTCTTCTAGGGTTTTTATGGTGTTAGGTCGTATATTTAAATTTCTAATCCATCTGGAGTTTCAGGACATAGGCATAGGCAAGGACTTCATGACTAAAACACCAAAAGCAATGGCAACAAAAGCCAAAATAGACAAATGGGATCTAATTAAACTTAAGAGCTTCTGCACACCAAACGAAACAATCGTTAGAGCAAACCGGCAACCATCAGAATGGGAAATTTTTTTTGCCATCTACCCTTCTGACAAAGGGCTAATATCCAGAATCTACAAAGCACTAAAACAGATTCATAAGAAAAAAACAAACAAACCCATTCAAAAGTGGGCAAAGGATATGAACAGACACTTTACAAAAGAAGACATCCATGAAGCCAACAAACATATGAAAAAATGCTCATCATCACTGGTCATTAGAGAAATGCAAATCAAAACCACATTGAGATACCATCTCACACCAGTTAGAATGGCGATCATTAAAAAATCTGGAGACAACGGATGCTGGAGAGGATGTGGAGAAATAGGAACCCTTTTACACTGTTGGTGGGAGTGCAAATTAGTGCAACTATTGTGAAAGACACTGTGGTGATTCTTCAAGGACCTAGAAATGGAAATACCATTTGACCCAACAATCCCATTACTGGGTATATATACCCAAAGAATTACAAATTGTTCTATTATAAAGACACATGCACACATATGTTCATTGCAGCACTGTCTACAATAGCAAAGACGTGGAACCAACCCAAATGTCCATCAATGATAGACTGGATAAAGGAAATGTGGCACATATACACCATGGAATACTATGCAGCCATAAAAAAGGATGAGTTCATCTCCTTTGCAGGGACATGGATAAATCTGGAAACCATCATTCTCAGCAAACTGATGCAAGAACAGAAAATCAAACACTGCATGTTCTCACTCATAAGTGGGTGTTGAACAATGAGAACACATGGACACAGGGAGGGGAACATCACATACTAGGGTCTGTTGAGGGGTGGGGGGGCCTAGGGAAGGTACAGCAGGGGCTGGGGAGATTGGAGAGGGATAACATTAGGAGGAATACCTAATGTAGGTGACAGGGGAATGTAAGCAGCAAACCACCATGGCAAGTGTATATGTATGTAATAATCCTGCAAGATCTGCACATGTACCCCAGAAATTTAAGTAAAATTAAAAAAAGAAAAAAAAATCCAGTTGTTTTCTTTTCTCTCAGACTGCGACTTTTCTTTTTATTCTCTATAGGGTCTTTTGCAAAGCAGCAATTTTTATTTTAATGAAGTCCAGCTTATCAATTCTTTCTTGCATGGAGTATGCCTATGCACTGCATTTAAAAAGTCATCATCAGACACTAGGTTATCTAGAGCTTCTCCTACGTTTCCTTCTAAGAGTTTAATAGTTTGGTATTTTACATCGAGGTCTGTGACCCATTCTGAGTTAGTTTTTGTAAAGGGTGCAAAGTCTGTATCTAGATTCATTTTTTTGTATGTAAATGTTCAATTTTTCCAACATCATTTATTACAAAGACTAACTTTTCCCTGTTGAAATGCTTTTGCTTCTCTGTCAAAGATCAGTTGACCATAATTATGTGGGTCCATTTCTGGGATCTCTATCCTGTTCCACTGATCTGTCTATTTTTTTTTTTTCTTTTCACAAATATCATACTGGTGGTGATTACTGTAGCTTTATAGTAAGTCTTAAAGTAGAGCAATGTCAGTTCTCTAACTTTGTTCCTCCTTCAATATTGTGCTGGCTATTTGGGTATTTTGCCTCTCCATATAAACTTTACAATCAGTTTGTCAATGTCCCAGAATCACTTGCTCAGATTTTCATTGGGATTGCATGAAATCTATAGATTGGGAATCTAGAGTTAGAAAGAAGTTACATCCTGACCACATGTAGTCTTCCTTTCCATGAACATGGAATGTCTCTCCATTTATTTAGTTCTTCTTTGATTTCTTTCATCAGAGTTTTACAGTTTTCTTCAAAGAGATCTTATATATATTTTGCTAGATATATACCTACATATTTGACTTTTGGGGGGGGCTACTGTTTTTAATTTCAAATTTCATTTATCCATTGCTGGTATATAGGAAGGCAATTGACTTTTGGATATTAAATTTGTATCCTACAACCTTTTTAAAATCACTAATTAGTTTTGGGAGTTTTTTTTTTTTTAATTCTTCAGGATTTTCTAGATAAGACAATCATGGCATTTGTGAACAAAGACAAATGCTATTCTGGAAAAAAGCAAAACTACAGGGACATTAACAGTGGGTGCCAGGAGTTGCGGGGAAGAAGGAATGAACAGGCAGAGCACAGAGTATTCTTAGGGGCAGCAAAACTACTCTGTATGATACTACATTGGTACATACATGTCATTATACATTTATTCAAAATCATAAAATATACAATATCAAGAGTGAACCTGATGTGAACTATGGACTTTAGGTGGTAAATATGTGTCCATGTACGTTCCTCAACTATAACAAATGTACCAGTCTGGTGGGGGATGTTGAAATGAAGGAAGTTATGAGTATGTAGAGGTGAGGGGTATATGAGAATCTCTGAACCTTCCTCTTAATTTTTCTGTGAACCTAAAACTTCCACAAAAATGAAGTCTACTTTAAAAAATGATGAATAAGAATGCAAAATTTGGTCAGATGCTAAAATGGATCCTGGGAATCACATAAGATTGACTTTCTTTTTAGAGCCAATTCCTGTCAACCACTAAAACTAAAACAAGCCAACAAATCTCTCAGGGACTTCTGAGAACATTATTAATGTTGTTATATGTATCATAAATAAGCAGAGGAATAGGCAATAATATGATGAATTTTTTAAAAATACATTTCAACCATGTCCTGATTTCTGTAATCAGATCTACACTGCAAATTGCCACTTCAACACGGTACATTTGCAAATGTATTGAGAAGCTTAAAAAGATCTTTTAACACCTGTTTTAAGGACACCAACTACCTTACATTAGCCCCTCTGCATATTTGGGTAACAAGATTCATTTACCAAGTCTGCTTAAATTTTAAAACACGAATGCATTCAGTGATCATTTTATTTGCATAGTAGAAAGAAGCACAGGGGAGCTTCTAAATGTTGGCTCTCATTATACTTCCAATTATTTCAATTATTTCAGATTATGCATAAGGCAATTTCCCCTTTGACAAAATGCTAGATAAAGATATCCATGGGAATCCAAACAGCAGCAGTCCCTGTCCATATGGTAAGTTATGTTCTAGGGAAAAAAGCTGTAGTTAGGAGAAGTAATATAAATTTGATTGTCTTATGGAAATACTATTATAACAAAGATATGCATAACAAAATCTAGTCCCAACTTTATATAGAAGTGACTACAAACACCTTATAGTTTAATCAATTATTCTGCTTTATAATTTCAAACATAATTACTTCAAACATAATTCCAAAATAAAACTATGGCTACTACGATTCTTGCCTGATTGTATGATCTAAATCCAAGGATGCAGAAATAACATCATCAAAATCATAAAAACAACAAATCTTTCTTTGGGTAAACATAAGATATCCATCCAGTCCATAAGTCAATGAACCCTTTCTTAAAGACTTCCTTATTCATAGGAGTGGTTCTTCAATAGCCATGTTTATCTTGCATAACTCTGGGCCCTAATTACATCTGATAGAGATCAACCCTGACATAATAAAATTCTCAGTCTTACCATGGAACTAAGACTTTTGTGGGGAAAGAGTCACTTAATTGTGTTTTGAAAAAACTAATTTTTCCTAAGCTTTCTTGATAATTAAGGAACTAATTAAGGGCTTTCTCTCAGTAAAAGCCTAAAGATTTCCTATTTTTGTAAAATTTCTCTACTGATTTTAATTTCATTTTGTTCATTTTTATGAGATTAAATGGTTTTGAAAAATTCCTCTTTTAAAAGATGCCCTTTCTGTCAGTCTAGCAAACTGTAGTACTTTAAAGGGATTTTTTTTGTTGTTAGTGTGTTAGCTCTGGTTGGGGCTGGGGGAGTGAGTCCTTTGATTTTGTGATTCTCTGACAAAAGCCTAAGCTTTTCCCCTTTCTTCTTTTCTCTTTCATCCAATTGCTAAAAAGCTCTTCTTTTCTTCTCCAGAAATTACGCCATTTTTATGAAATATACATTTTTTTCAAAAAAAAAAGTAGTTTTATGTACACAGCAAAATTGAAAGGAAGATGCATTGAATTCCCGTATTCCCTCTATACTCACACGCATAGCCTCCCTCATCATCAACATCCATCACAGGGCAGTACATTTGTTACAAACGATGAACCTACATCAACACATCCTTATCACCCAAAGTCCACAGTTTACATTACTGTTCATTCTTGGTAGTGTACATTCTATGGGTTTGGACAAATGTATGAGGATATGGTTTGGTTGTGTGCCCAACAAAAACCTTATAGTTCCCATAATCCCCAAGTGTCATGGGAGGGACCCAGTAGGAAGTAATTGAACCATGGGGGTGGTGACCCTCATGCTATTCTCATGATAGTGAGTTTCCATGAGATCTGATGGTTTTATAAGGGGCTTTTCTCACCCTTCACTCTAATTCTTCTCCTTGCTGCCACCATGTGAAGAAGCATGTGTTTGCTTCCCCTTCTGCCATGATTGTAAGTTTCCTGAGGCCTCCCTAGCCATGCTGAACTGTTAGTCCCTCAAACCTCTTTCTTTTATAAATATGTCTTTATTAGCAGTGTGAGAACAATTTAATACAGCAAATTGGTAATGGGTAGTGGGGTGCTGCTGTAACGATACCCAAAAATATGGAAGCGACTTTGGAACTGGGTAATAGGCAGAGGTTGGAACTGTTTGGGAGGCTCAGAAGAAGACAGGAAAATGTGAGAAAGTTTGGAACTTTGTAGAGACTTAGAGAGCTCAGAAGACAAGATGTGGCAAACCAGAGACTTGTTGAATGGTTTTGACCAAAATGCTGATAGGGATATGGACGATGAAGTCCAGGCTCAAGTGGTCTCAGATGAAAATGAGGAACTTGTTGGGAACTGGAGTAAAGGTCACTCTTCCTATGCAAAGATACTAGCAGAATTTTGCCCCTGCCATAGAGATCTGTAGAACTTTGAACTTGAAAGATATGATTAGGTTATCTAATGGAAGAAATATCTAAGTGGAAAAGTGTTCAACAGGAAGCAGAGCATAAAAGTTTCAAAAATTTGCAGCCTGACAGTGCAGTAGAAAAGAAAAACCAATTATCTGGGAAGAAATTCAAGCCCACTGCAGAAATTTGCATAAGTAATGAGGAGCTGAATGTTAATCACCAAGACAATGGGGAAAATGTCTCTAAGGCATGTCAGAGACTTTCACAGTGACCCCTCCCATTACAGGCCTGGAAGCCTAAGAGGAAAAAACGGTTTCACGGGCTGGGCCCAGGGCTCCTCTGCTATGTGTTGCCTAGGGACTTGGTGCCCCACACCCTAGCTGCTCTCGTCATGGCTAAAAGGGGCCAATGTACAGCTCAGGTTTTGGCTTCTGAGGGTGCAATTTCCAAGACTTGGTGGCTTACACCTGGTGTTAGCCCTGTGGGTACACAGAAGTCAAAAATTGAAGTTTGGGAACCTCTGCGTTGATTTCAGACGATGTATGGAAGTGCCTGGATGTCCAAGCAGGATTTTGCTGCTGGGGGGAGTCCTAATGGAAAACCTCTGCTAGCACAGTGTGGAAGGGAAATGTGGGGTCAGAGCCCCCACAAAGAGTCCACTGGGGCACAACATTGCACCATGCACTTGGAAAAGCCATAGACACTCAACACCAGCCTGTGAAACAGCAAGGAGAGAGGCTGTACCCTGCAAAGCCACAGGGACGGAGTTGCCCAAGGCTGTGGGAGCCCACCTCTTACATCAGCATGACCTAGATGTGAGACATGGACTCAAAGGAGATCATTTTGGAACTTTAAGGTTTAATGACTGCCCTATTGGATTTCAGATTTGTGTGGAGCCTGCAGCCCCTTTGTTTTGGTCAACTTCTCCCATCTGGAACAGGTGTATTTACCCAATGCCTGTATACTCATTGTAACTAGAAAGTAACTAACTTGCTTTTGGTTTTACAGGCTCATAGGCAGAGAAGAACTGCCTTATTTCAGATGAGACTTTTGATTTGGACTTTTCAGTTAGTCAGAGAATGAGTTAAGACTTTGGGGGACTGTTGGAAGGGCATGATTGTGTTTTGAAATGTGAAGACATGAGACTTGGGAGGGGCCGGGGCGAAATGATATGATCTGGCGGTGTCCTCACTAAAATCTTGCCTTGAATTGTAGTTCCCATAATCCCCACATGTCATGGGAGGAATCTGGTGGGAGGTAACTGAATCATGGGGGCGGTTACCCTCATGCTGTTCTCCTGATAGAGAGTGAGTTCTCATAAAATATGATGGTTTTATAAGGGGCTCCCCCACCTTCACTCTCATTCCTCTCCTTCCTGCCACTACGTGAAGAAGAACGTGTTCATTTCCTTTTCCACCACGATTGTAAGTTTCCTGAGGCCTTTTAAATCATGCTGAACTGTGAGTCAATTAAATCTCTTTTCTTTATAAATTACCCAGTCTCGGGTATGTCTTTATTAGCAGCATGAGAACAGACTAATACATATGATGACACATATCTACCAGTTATAGTATCAGAGAATAGTTTCACTGGAAATTTGTTTTGAAAGACTGACCCATGAAATGACACCTATGCTTTTAAATCATGATTGTCCATTTAAATAGTACCTATCTCTTTAAATGGTATATCTGGTTCTATGTGGCCTTTGGCTCTTTAAGTCATGCATCCTTAAAATACCTTCCCTATACTCCATGCTCTGATCTGCTTGGACATTTCCCCAGCATTTTAACATTTAGGCTACATTTAATCTTTTTGGTGGCCATTCCAAATCACCCTTAGGCACTGTCACAGCCTATCTCTTCTATCTTCACAGTTTTTCTTGGTCTGCCTTTGCTCTCCATAAATCTTGGAAAGAATGGAAGTGGGAAGTAAGTGTGAAGAACTGAACACTAGAACTTACTTATGTTTTTTCCCTATTTATTCACTGTTATTTGTGTTTTGGTATTATCTGTCTATAAGTGATGCTAAGGGTGTGGCTTTGTGCAGTGTTTTCCTGATTGGAAAGTTGTTTCTTACCTTAAGTTTAGGAGACTGGTTACTACACATTGCCATTGTTTTCTGCTACCAGGAAATGTGTATGAAGCATTTTTAGATACCAGTGGATGTGCCAGAGGATGGAGAGAGAGGAACACAAATTTTCAATTAATAAAAAATGGCTAAAGGAGAAAAGCAGGGCTCTAGTTGTCTGTTATAAGGAATGTGACAGTATGAGAGGAGAAAACATTTCATTTTGTGTATCCAGGATCAAATTCAGGCTATGGCTTCTCTTGTTGATTCCTACCACCTGACCAAGCAGATTTGGGTTTTTTTTGGGGGATGGGGGAAGATACAAACTAAATGGTTTATAACACTAATAAAAAGTATCACCTTCACAGTATGACTCGCTAGGCCTTCAACATTAAGCAATGATGGCGATAATCACCTGAAAGACAAAGTTTAATAAACTCTTTTATAACCAGAGCAAATCCATCTTAAGTTTAGACAGATTTTATAAAGTACCTAAGCAGCAAATGGCAAGTTACATTTTGGATACCATCACTCAGTTTAAAAAGCAACAGCAGAAGTAAGAAAAACTGAATAATCCAGTGAACAGTGAGCCAGCTTTACCGTCATGAAAAACAATTTCATTTTCATTGCATGCAACTCTAAAAGTAAATATACAGTCACGATCCATTTACCTGTAGAAAACACTCTGCAATTTGTGGACTAAATCACTGACAATATTTAGCAGACAACTTTAGGGATGTTCAATTTTATTATTACCTAAGGTATTTCATTCCCCCAGCATGCCACATGCCCATCCTGAACATCCTTGACTCCAAAGGTAGAGTGTAGCAGTAAAATGTGACAACAATTACATTAACTATACAAATGGCCACACCTTGCCTTTTTTATTTACAAAGTGCTTTCACAGATGGGAAGGGCAGTTGTTATTTTCCTTCTACAGCTATGTATTGAAAACCAAAGTTAAATCACAGAGCCAGAGATTATACTAAAAGCCTTTGCCTTCTTCAAAGATAAGGCAATGACAGGTAAAATATAAAATGAGAGAATTCCAAATTATAGCTATACTCAGCAAACAAGCTAAGCACTTCCATGAACCAAAGCACACAGTGTGGAGGCAGAGCTAAAGCCATGGAACTGCTTAATGGGCCTCAAGTTAAGGTTTTTTTATTTTCAAGGTATCAAATTAAAACAATCATTATGAGTGATATGGTGTGGCTCTGTGTCCCACCCAAATCTCAGCTCGAACTACAATCCCCATAATCCCCATGACTTGAGGGAGTGTCCTGGTAGGAGGTAATTGGATCCTGGGAGCCATTTTCCTCACAAATTCTCATGATAGCGGGTGCACTCTCACAAGACCTGATCGTTTTCTTTTTTTTTTTTGGAGACAGAGTCTTGCACTGTCACCAGACTGGAGTGCAGTGGCGCAATCTCGGCTCACTGCAACCTCCACCTCCTGGGTTCAAGCAATTCTTCCGCCTCAGCCTCCCAAGTAGCTGGGACTACAGGTGTGTGCCACCACACCTGGCTAATTTTTGCATTTTTTAGTAGAGACAGGGTTTCATCATGGCAAGAATGGTCTTGATCTCTTGACGTCGTGATCCGCCCGCCTCGGCCTCCCAAAGTGCTTGGATTACAGGTGTGAGCCACTGCTCCTGGCCGACCTGATGGTTTTCTAAGTGTTTAACAGTTACTCCTTCACACGCCCTCTCTCAACTGCTGCCATGTAAGACATGCCTTGCTTCCCCTTCCACCATGATTATAAATTTCCTGAGGCCTCCCTCCCCAGCCATGTGGAAACTGCGAGTCAATGAAACCTCTTTTCTTTATAAATTACGCAGTCTCAGGTATGGACTAATACAATGAGGACATTAAATACAGCTTGTAAATCTTTTAGTTTGTTCTGTTATTTTAATTTTTTAACAGAGGGTCTGGACTTAGACTGAATGAAAAAGGAAACCAAAGAAAATTGTTGCTGACACATGCTGCAAGTTATGACTTAAATGGGGCTTCTCATCTAGAGAAATAGAAAAACACAGACATAGATGCAGAAGCAGCTGCAAAACTACCATGGGGGTGGGGCAAGTTCTGGGGAGGAGTAAGGAGGAGAAAACAAATGTTAAAGAAGGTAAGCTTGCAAATCAAAATTCCAAAACACGTGAAGACATCTAAGTTGGCCACAAAATTAACAAGTAGAAGAATAAGCACTTTCAGAAAAATTAAAATAACAGAACCAACTAAGATTTATAGGCTATGTTTAATATCTTCATAAAGATTTTAAAAATGTGATACCTTGGAAATGAAAAAATATAGCCACTGAAATAAAACCCAGTAGTGGAGATAGACACCAGAATGAGTGAACTGAAAGATCTAGTACTGAGGAATTTATCCTGATACAGCTATGAGATAAAAATAAGTATGAGTGTGTATTTACAAATCATATATATACGTATGAAAAAACAGTTAAGAGACAAAGAGAATGCAAGAATGACTCCAAAAGTATTAGGCTGTTCTTACATTGCTATAGAGAAATATCTGAGACTGGGTAATCTATAAAGAAGAGAGGCTTAACTGGCTCATGGTCCTGCAGGATTTATAGGAAGCATGGTGCAGGCATCTGCTTGGCTTCTAGGGAGTCTTCAGGAAGCTTACAATCAAAGCAGAAGGCAAAGGGAAAACAGTCCCATCACATGGAGAAAGCAGCAGCAAGCAACTGAGAGGGGCGGGAGGTGCCACAACACACTTTTAAACTAGCAGATCTGTGTGAACTCAGGGGAGAGCTCACTTATCACCAAGGGGATGGCCCATGCCATTCACAAGAGATGCAGCCCTATGATCCAAACAACTTCCTACCAGGCCCCACCTCCAACATCATGGATTAAAATTCAACCTAAGATTTGGATGGGAACAAATATTCAAACTACATCACCAATATATATCTAATACAGGGACAGAGAAGGAAATGGGGGTGGAGATAATGGAAATTTAATATGTAATAGCTGATCATTTTATAGAACTACTTGAAGACAGGAGTTCTTATATGTATTCTCAAGAGCACTACATAGATTAAGTTTTTAAGACTCCACACTTAAGACATCACTCTAAATCTATAGTATATCAAGTATGAAGATAAAAATCTTACTGGCTACCAAGAAAAAAAAAAGGAGACAGTTTATCTTCAAAGGAATAGCAAATAGTCTTACAACAGCTGTTTTATCAACAAAAATAGATGTCAGCAGGCAATAAGTGATGGATCTTCAACGTGAAAAAGGGTATAGAATTCTATACTTAGCTTAGCCATCACTAAAGACTGGGAAAAAAATGAAGCCATTTCCAGATGTACAGAATGAGAGAGTTTCCCATTCACAGACTGTCAGTGACAGGAATACTACAGGAAGTGAGATGCAAGAAAAAAAAAAAAAAAAGCCTGACAATGATATGTATTAGGTAATGAACATGAAAATATTTAAAATAATGAATTTTTGTGTTTTTAAGTGAAACCAACGAAAACAATAGATAATAATAATGGGGAAATGTGGGGTTAGAGAGTGGAATGTGCCTGATAGGTGGTGAAAAAAAAAAGGTAAGATCTTTGCTTGTTTAAAAAAGGTAAATATACTGAACAATTCAGTCTTTGCTAGAAAACCCTATATACATTCCATCCTGCCCCTGCCAAAGATGGTAGACATAAGGCCAACTACATTAATAACACAAAAATGTAATATAAACAGATTTAACTCTACTATTTAAAATAAAAATACCAAGAACCAAGTCTATTTTCAGTGCTCTGATTTCTGCTAAAAACATTAGCATATTTGGGGGACTTGACGAAAAGCAGCTGATGGTTAAAATGACCAATGTCTCAAATGTTTATTGCCTTTACAAATGATTTTCAAGCTGAAGTTAAATCAGAAGAAAACAGTAATTTACTACCAGCAGGAAGAGAACCAGAAATGTAGGGACTATGGACACACTTAATTTTTTTTTTTTAATGAAGAACTGCATTCAGATCTAACGAGACAAGAAAAGGAGCCAGTACTAAAACATTATTCTGCTAATTTCTTACTCCAATTTAGCCTGTGCTCTGTTATCACAGCTTTAGACTCTATACCAGACAAACTTTGGATGCTACGGATTAATCACACTATCTTAGATTACTGAAATCCAACTGTTGATGCTAATTGCATTAAGCCCCTAGTTGAAGAAATACTTCCCTGCTGCCCAGACATGATCACCTGGTTTGTGACCATCACTTCCAACCTCCAACCCCCAAAGAAGCAATGTGCTAATCTCAGAGGAGGGCAAACTGGGTGATAATTTTTCTTCTTCAGGCTAATTTAATCCACAAGCTCTTACACTTCTGTGAATATTTCAACTACTAGAAGTTAGAATCAGTGGGTTTAGCCCTGGAGGAATGAAAACACAGGTGTAGCCAGGGAAAGTGACTTAGGCCCAGTCACGCTGGTTGCTGATTTCATAACAGTCATGAAGGATCCCAAACATATCTTCCACCTTCACTGCAGGCCCTTTTTCTTACTGCACCATAGATGAGGTCTATAAGAGCAAGGCCCAAAGGGACAGTAAAATAATTTCATTTTTGTTTCCCATGCTTCCTTTGACCTATTCCCATTTAGACGAGAAAAGATCCTTAGACTAGAATATTCTAAATAGTCTCATTTTGCTGAAATGATTACTCATTACCAGAAGGGCTCACAAAAGGTTCTTGATGGAGCTTAAAACAGTTTCACCTTCTAAAACACATTCCTTTGAAGGCTGACATCCTTCCCAGGCTGTTGTTTCCCCCACTAAGAAAAAAAAAAAAAAAAAAAAAAAAAAAAAAAGCTCCTGAGAACAACATAGCAGCTCTCTCCATGAGTGAGGCAAGCTCAGTTATTTCTTGATCACACTTTGCTTCTAAAAGCAGACATATATCTTTAGCCTCCTTTCCAAGGAAGTAAGGCCCACCACCAGGAAGCTACTTGACTGAACGCAGCCATGCTCAGTGTGTGCGAAAGAATGAAGTCCTCTTGTTAGTAGCTCCAGGCAACAGAAGAGGCTCACATTTTAGAAAACTTTTTTGGAGTAACTATATTTATAAATAAAATACAAATACAAAATCACTGAAAAATTCCTAAGCCATACATTGTTTCAATGTGTACCAAGAACCAGAGTCAAAAATAAAAGGGGAAGAAGCCTAAGGGAGGGTAGAGAAGGAACAGGAAAGGGGAGAAATTATAGGCTGTCACAGAACATTCCAAGTTTCTGTGACACACAGCCCATCGGACAGGGTTCTTCCTTTGCTAGCCTCCACATGAAAGAGTCACCTACGTCTCAGAGGCAGGAAGAGCCAAGGGCCAGATAGCTCCCTAACCCCATCATTCCTGTCCCTTCCTGGCAGCTGTTTGGGAGGTCTAACGGCATTAACTCCATTCTCTTGGAGAGCACATGGATACACAAACACACACACACACACACACACACACACACACACACACACACAATCCTATGTAATCTGACTTTATCTACGTTTTCCTCAGTTAAACACTTTCAAGATGTTCACAAGAAATAAGGTCCTATAACATTTAAGGAATACGGTTATATTATGCAGCCTGGGTGAATAAATTAGGAACAGCTGGGAACAGACAAAAATGACTCTGTGCTTCTACTTTAAATGAACTTCAAAAACACTTACATATATAATTTAAACCAACTCTTCATGGCATAGATGAAGAAACTGGCATCCACAGTGGGTTATCTGACTAGGAGAGGGTCAGCAGCCCAGACTAGACTTTGAGTGTCTGACATTGGTGTGAGCGACTGTCCTACCATGTCAGACTTGCTGTGAGAAGAGAGGACTACAGAGGCTGCACATCCCTGAGAAAAGCAAGAAGCCCAGAGATCAGCAGACGCAGGGATGCCGAGTGTTCACACCAATAGCAGAAAGAAAAGTGACAGAGGTAACACCAGGATTCTACAAAGCATCTGAGGGTAAAGAAAGAAGGAAAAAGTAAAAGAAAAAATACAAACTTCATGACAACTATTCAGTCGAGTGCAATAGGGACTGTGTTAAGTGCAGGTTAATAAGAATTATTTTCCTTAATAATAGGAAAATAATTAAGCTCTTTGGATTAGTGACTAGGTGTTTGTTATAATTAAAATACTTTTTTAAAATTTCATTTCTCACTTTAGTTGGGGTATATTCTCTTATCATGTGCTTCTGTTTACTTCTTGAAATTCCCTATCAGATAAACTTTTGGATGCTTGTTAATGAAGATTATTGGGCTCTACTTTAGAGCTATCGAATCGGAATCTCTCTAGCTAGGACTCCGATTTCTTAGATCACTAAGAGATCTAAATTTTAAACAAGCTTCTCATGTACACTGGCATCTAAGAACTAGCACCAGAGTCTGGTACAGTGTTACGCACCTATAATCCCAGCTACATGGAGGCTGAGGTAGGAGGATTACTTGAGCTCTACAGTATTCAGTAAAAATGCCGTATAGGCTCGCAGCCCAGGAGCAATGGGCCATACCACATAGACTAGGTGTGGAGTAGGCTGTCCCAGCCCGTCTAGGTTTGTGAAAGTGCATCTTATGACAGTCTCTGTGATGCCTTAAGATGTGTTTCTCAGAATGTATCTCTATCATTAAGTGATACATAACTGTATTTCCTTTAGAATTAGGAAAAACATAACTTACTAAAAACAAGCAAACAAAACAAAAAGCATAATTATAGACTTACTAAGCTATATATCAACCCCATTTCTCTCAATAAAGCAAAGGGCAGAGTATCCTAAGCCCCATTAGACCTCCCCTACCAAGTGCTACAGAAGGGACAGAAACTGTCCAGCTTTGCCCACAACCTCAACTCCTTGGTAGGGACAGATATGTCTGAGGAGCAGGTCATGTGGCAGGCATCTGAGTAGGGGATCAGCCTTTGAAAGATGCGATGTGGCAGCAACGTGGATCTGGCTAAATGTCAGGTTAACCTCTAGGCTCTCTGCCTGGCCCCATCCTCCACATTCTCTCTAGAGTATGGCAAAAAGGAGAGTCCAAAATGAAAGGAGGCAGAGAAAGAGACTATTCAGACTAGAGAACCGTATTCAACTAAGAATCCCTGCTTATTTCCCCAGACCGCAGAATGCCCTGCAGGGCAAAAAGGAATGAAGATGGCAACATGTTTTCACATCCAAATTGGTATGGCAATTCTCAGAAATTGTTTCAAGCAGAGGGACGGAAAATAGGACAGTAATCACTACCTTTGAGAACGAAGTTCCTAAATATAATGACTAGCGCTCAACTCCTGATTATCTCTGCACACTGAGGACAAAGGGATTAGCAGGAAGAGAAATACAGTGGACACATTCAGGGACCTGAGGTTGCCAACTCCATTCCCATCTCAGTTCCCTGGGATGCACACATGGATTACCACAAGCGCTGAGTGAAAATTCTAGGGAGTGCTTGCCCATTTTGGTTTAGGTCTATCTGCTTCATGACTACATCTGCAGAAGCCCCTGGACATGCAGAATCACTCACACCGTTCTTCCCTACCAACCCTCAGCTAATAACAGGGCCCTGAGACCCTCATATATAAGGTCCCCAAGGCCCACTGATAGTCTCTTGGGAAGAGTAGATGGCTTCATGCCAGGAGATGAAACAGAGGAAAGAGCAGATTATTTTCAGTATTGTACTCCAGCTAGCATCTTCAATGAGCCCAATTTTATATTAAATAAATATATATTTGTGTATGTATAAGCATACATTAAAAGCACTAATGAGAATTACTCAAAAATGGCTGTGTGCCATGGCTCACACCTGTAATCCCAGCACTTTGGGAGGCCGAGGCAGGTGGATCACTTGAGGTCAGGAGTTCAAGACCAGCCTGGCCAATATGGTGAAATCCCATCTCTACTAAAAATACAAAAATTAGCCAGGTGTGGTGGTGGGCACCTGTAATCTCAGCTACTTAGGAGGCTGATGCAGTAGAATTGCTTCAACCCAGGAGGCAGAGGTTGGAGTGAGCTGAGATCCAGCCACTGCACTCTATCCTGGGTGACAGAGCAAGACTCTGTCTCAAAAAAAAAAAAAATTACTCTAAAATGTCAATACTGGTTTCCCAGTGATCTTAATTTTCTTTACATTTTTCTGAATTTTCCAATTTTTTTATGATAAAAGGCTTTTTTTTTTATAGTTAGGGGAAAGCATTACTTTAAAAAATAATAATGGCTATTATTCACCCAGAGATAAAAGTGTACTATAACAGATGAGGCCATTTATGTAGTACAATGTTTGAAAGTATATAGAAAAAAAGAGTGCAGAGATAAAAATGTCACTTCCTCTTCTCTATAGCCCATTGTTGCTACTTATCTGTAAGATTTCCATGCCTTTGTCTATCGATTTCTAGGAGCCGCTATAAGCCATTATATTATTATTATTAAAGTTCTTAAGTGATAGTTTGGCTCTGTGTCCCCACCCAAATCTCACTTTGAATTGTAATCCCCAGAATCCCCATGCCTCAGGGGAGGAACAGGTGAAGGTAATCGGATCATGAAGGCAGTTTCCCTCATGCTGTTCTTGTGATCGTGAGTTCTCATGAGATCTGATAGTTTTATAAGCATCTGGCATTTCCCCTGTTGGCACTCAGTCTCACACCTGCTGCCCTGTGAAGAGGTGCCTTCTGCCATGATTGTAAGTTTCCTGAGGCCTCCTCAGCCATGCTGAACTGTGAGTCAATTAAACCTCTTTTCTTTATAATTACCTGGTCTTAGGTATTTAATCATAGCAGTATGAGAATGGACTAATGCCTTAAGTTTAAACAACAACTTTAAACTTCTACGTCATCAAAGCTTTTCACTTGAGATGCCAACAAATGGCAAAATGACTAAATCTAATTTTCGTGTTATTTTGTTTTCTTTTCTTTTGATATAGCTATTGACGGGTAGTAAAACACTAGCTGAATGAGATAATTATAAAATTATTAATATCTGAATAACTGTGAAGTTAAATCATGATTTTTACATCATGAAAAAGATGGAAATTTAAGTATCAGTCAGTTTCTTAAAGTTAAAATCAAATTACAGGTAAGTAACATAAGCAATGGAGAACCTCCTTGTTTAGAATAGTATGTGGGTCTGATATTCAACATGCTTCAATTGTTTCACCCTTCACCACAGAACAGTGTATGATTTCAAGTCCCTCTAGAACAGGAAATATCCCTGACCAACCCTAATTATCAGCTGCTAATAAAGTCCATACAGCTTTTTATTTCTTCTTTTCTACATATTTTCACCATATGATTAAGCTATACAACATATACAGAACACTGTAATTTGATGATGCTCTACTTATTCGCATGATCCGTAATGCTTATTTCTCACATTGTTCCCATATTTGAAGGTTGTTGTTCTCTAAAGGATGACATTAGTGAAAGAGATATTGTTGCTGCCACATGGTAAAAATAAGTTATACAAGACACAGGGCTGTCAAAGAGGACCATTTGGCATTTTCTTTGATGTATCTGTATGAGGTAGAATAAATAATAGATTCAGAATTAGAAGACCAATATTTAAAACATAACCTCACATTTTGGTAGTTAAATAATTATATTTGCCCACTTAACTTACCTTTTTCACCTTTACTTACTTTTTAAAAATGGGAGTTAGATTGATTTGGAGGGGTGGAGCAAGATGGCAGGATAGAATACCCTACCCACTGTCCCCTTGACAAAAAAACCAAATTTGACAACTATTTACACACAAAAAAGCACCTTCATCAGGACCAAAAATCAGCTGAGCACAGTGGCTCATGCCCATAATCCAACACTTTTGAAGGCTGAGGTGGGAGGATTACTTGAGCCCAGGAATTCAAGACCAGCCTGGGCAATATAGCAAAACCACATGTCCACTAAAATTACAAATATTAGCCAGGTGTGGTGGCATGTACCTGCAGTCCCAGCTACTTAGGAGGCTGAGGTGGGAGAACTGCTTGAGCCCAGGAGGTGGAGGTTGCAGTGAGCTGAGATAACACCACTATACTACAGCCTGGGTGACAAAGCAAGACCCTCTCTCTCTCAAAAAAAAAAAAAATCAAAAATTAGGTAAGGATCATGGTATTCGATTTTAACTTCATATCACTGAAAAGAGTAGAAAACAGTCGTGAATTGCCAACGCCATCCCTCCCCTATGCCTCACAATAGCTGCGCAGCTCAGAGAAATCTGTGTGTTTGAGGGGAAGAGAGTGCAGTGATTATGAGACTTCACATTAAACTCTGTGAAATAATTAAAAAGTATCATGAAGAAAATCTAGAGTAGAAACCTGCAACTTACATACTAAAGATTGAATCCAAGTCTCTCAATAAGAGAATTGATTAACCAGAAGAAAGAATTAGTGGGCTACTTGAAAATATACAGTCACAGGAGACAAAAGAAAAAAGAATAATGAAAGAATGAAGCACACATACAAGATCTAGAAAACAGCCTCCAAGGGGCAAATTAATAGGCCTTAAAGAGGAGGTAGAGAAAGAGACAGGAGAAGTAAGTATATTCAAAAGGATAATAACAGAACGTCCCAAATCTAGAAAAAGATATCAATATCCAAGTACAAGAAGGTTATGGAAAACCAAACACATTTAATTCACAGAAGACTACCTCAAGGCATTTAATAATTAAACTCCCAAAGTTTAAGAAGAAAGGAACCTAAAATCACCAAGAGCAAAGTAACAAATAACATACAATGGAGTTCCAATACATCTTGCAGCCGACTTTTCAGTGGAAATCTTACAGGCCAGGAGAGAGTGGCATGACATACTTTAAAAGCTGAAAGAAAAAAATCCTTACCCTGCGGTATTATATTTGGAGAAAATATTCATCAAAAATGAAGGAGAAATAAAGACTTTCGCAGACAAACAAAAACTGAGGAATTTCAATGCTAGACCTGTCCTTGAAGAAATGCTAAAGGGAGTACTTCAATCAGAAAGAAAATAACGTTAATGAGCAATAAAACATCATCTGAAGGTACAAAACCCACCAGCAAAAATAAGTACATAGAAAAATACAGAATATTATAACACTGTAATGGTGGTATGTAAACTACTTTCTCTTAGATAGAAAGATGAAAAGATGAATTAATAAAAAAAACAACTTTAACAACTTTCTAAGACATAGAACAATAAGATATAAACAGAAACAAGAAAAAAAGTTAAAAAATTAATTAAAACGTGGGGAACAAAGTTAAAGTGTAGAATTTTTATTCTTTTTAGTTTTGCTTGCTTGTTTATGCACGCAGTGTTTAGTTGTTATCAGCTCAAAATAATGAATTATAAGATAGGTTTTGCAAACTTCATGGTAACCTCAAATCAAAAAACAAACAACAGGCACATAAAAAATAAAAGCAAGAAAATAAATCATATCACCAGAGGAAATCACCTTCACTAAAAACAAGACAGGTAGGAAAGAAGGAAGAGAAGACCACAAAAAAAAACCAGGAAACAAATAACAAAATGGCAGAAGTCTTTACTTATCAATAACAACACTGAATATAAATAAACTCTCCAATAAAAAGATGGAAAAATATATTCCATGCCAATGGAAACCAAAAAAGAGCAAAGTACCTATAATTATATCATCTAAAATAGATTTAAAGACAAAAATGATACAAAGAAACAAAGAAGGGCATTATATAATGATAAAAGGGTCCATTCAGCAAAACGATATCATGATTGTAACTATATGTGCACCCAACACTGGAACACCGAGATATGTAAAGAAAATATTAAAGAAAGATATGAATTCCAATAAAATAATAGCTGGAGATGTCAACAATCCACTTTCAGCATTCGACAGATCTTCTAGACAGAAAATAGACAAAGAAACATCAAATTTAATCTACACTATGGACCAAATAAACCTAAAAGGTATTTACAGAGCATTTTGTCCTACAGTTGTAGAATACATATTCTTTTCTTGTAATTTTTTAAATGTTTTTCTTTTTCTTGCCCTGTCCTATGGTGCTGAAGAATATACATTCTTCTTAGCACACAGATCATTCTCAATGACAGACCATACGTTAATATCACAAAATAAGTCTTTGAACACTCAAAACACATTGAAATAACACCAAGCATCTTCTCCGACCACAATGGAATGAAACCTGAAATCAGTAACAAGGGGAATTTTAAAAACCACATAAATACATGGATATTAACACTATGCTCCTGAATGACCAGTAGGTCAATGAAGACATTAAGAAGTAAATTAAAAAATTTCTTGAAAGAAATGATAATGAACACAATATACCATAACCTATGGAATACAGAAAAAAAAGTTATAGGAGGGAAGTTTACAACTATTAAGTGCCTACATCAAAACAAAATTAAAACCTTCAATAAACAACCTAATGATTCATCTTAAAGAACTAGAAAAGCAGGAGCAAACCAAACTCAAAATTAGGAGAAATGGTAAAGATAGGAACAGAGATAAACAAAATTGAAGTGAAAAAAACAATACAAAAGACCGACAAAACAAAATATTGGTTTTTTTTCAAAAGGCAAACAAAATTGACAAATCTTTAGCCAGAATAACTAGGAAAACATGAGAGAATAAATAAATAAAATAAATAAATAAAATCAGAGATCACGAAGGAGAAATTACAACTGATACTGCAGAAATTCATAGGATCATTAGTGTCTACTATGAGCAAGTATATGCCAACAAATTGGAAAATCTAGAAGAAATGAACAAATTCCTAGACACATACCATGCACCAAAACTGAACCATGAAAAAAAATTCTGAACAGACCAAATGAGATCAAAGCCATAATACAAAGTTCCCCAGTAAAGAAAAGCCCAGAACCTGAGGGCTTCACTGCCAAATTCTGCCAAACATTTAAAGAAGAACTAATACCAATCTTACTCAAACTATTCTGGAAAGTAGAGGAGAATGGAATACTTCCAAACTCATTATACAAGCCCAGAAGTATTACCTTGATACCAAAATGAGACAAAGACACATTAAAAAAATAAAACTATAAGCTAATTATCTCTAAAGAATATTGATTTAGAATCCTCAACAAAATACTAGCAAACTGAATTCAACAACACGTTAAAAAGATAATTCTTCACTGCCAAGTGGGATTTATCCCAGGGATACAAGGATGGTTCAAAATATACAAATCAATGTGATACACCATGTCAACAGAATGAAGGCCAAAAACCACATGAACATTTCAATTTATGCTGGTGCTAAAAATGCATCTGGTAAAATTGCACATCATTTCATGATTAAAAAAACCATTAAAAAACTGGGTATAGAAGGAACATACCTTAACATAAAAAAGCCATATATGACAGACCCATAGCTACTGTCATACTGAATGGGGAAAATACTAAAAGCCTTTCCTCTAGGATCTGAAATATGACAAGGATGCCCACTGCCACTGTTATTCAACATAGTACCAGAGGTCCTAGCTACAGCAATCAGATAAGAGAAAGAAATAAACGGCAGCCAAACTGTAAAGGAATAAGTCAAATGATCTAATCTTATATTTAGAAAAACCTAGAGACGTCAACAAAAAACTATTAGAATTGATAAACAAATTCAGTAAAGTTGCAGGGGACAAAATCACCATACAAAAATCACTAGGATTTCCATATGCCAACAGGGAACAACCTGAAAAATAAATTAAAAAGTAATCCCATTTACAGTAGATACAAATAGAATAAAATCACTAGGAATTTAATTAACTGAGGAAATAAAAGCTCTCTAAAATGAAAATTATAAAACATTGATGCAAGAAATTGAAGAGGGCACAAAAAAAATGGAAAGATATTCCATGTTCATGAACTGGAAGAATCAATACTGTTAAAATATCCATACTACTCAAAGCAATCTACAGATTTAGTGAAATCCCTATCAGAACAATAATGACATTCTTCACAGAAACGGAAAAAAAAATCTTAAAATGTATATGGAAGCATAAAAGACCCACAATAGCCAAAGCCATCCTGAGTAAAAAGAACAAAACCAAGGAATCACATTACCTAACTTCAAATTATGCTACAAAACTATAGTAACCAAAACAGCACAGTAGTAGCATAAAACCAGACACACAGACCAATGGAATAGAAAAGACAACCTAGAAACAAATCCATACATCTACAATGAACTCATTTTTTACAAAACTGTCAAGAACATATGCTAGGGGAAGGACAGTCTCTTCAATAAATAGCTCTGAGAAAACTGGATATCCATATACAGAAGAATGAAACTAGTTCCATATCTCTCGCCATAAACAAAAATTAAATCATTATGGATTAAAGACTTAAATCTAAGACTTCAAACTATAAAATTACTGTAAGAAAACATTGGGGAAACTCTCTAGGACACTGAACTGGGCAAAGATTTCTTGAGTAATATCCCACAAATACAGGCAACTAAAGTAAAAATGGACAAATGAGATCACATTAAGTTAAAAGTTTCTGCATAGCAAAAGAAACAATCAACAAAGTTAAGAGAAAATTCACAGAATGGAGCAATACATTTGCAAACTACCAATATGACAAGAGATTAATAACCAGAATATATAAGGAGCTCAAACAACTCTATAGGAAATTATCTAATCATCTGTTGAAAAAATCATCTGTAAAAAAAAATCTGTTTAAAGAAGACATGAATAGACATTTCTCAAAACAATATATACAACTGGCAAATGAGTATATGAAAAGGTGCTCAACATCACTGATAATCAGAGAAATGCAAATCAAAACTATAATGGGATATCATCTCCACACCAGTTTAAACGGCTTTTATCGAAGGCCTTCTCTGCATCTATTGAGATAATCATGTGGTTTTTGTCTTTGGTTCTCTTTATGTGATGGATTACATTGATAGATTTGTGTATGTTGAACTAGCCTTGCATCCTGAGATGAAGCCTACTTGATCAAAAAGCTTGATGGATAAGCTTTTAAATGTGCTGTTGCATTCAGTTTACCAATATTTTATTGAAGATTTTTGCATCGATGTTCATCACGCATATTGGACTAAAATTTTCTTTTTTAGTTGCATCTCTGCCAGGTTTTGGTATCAGAATGATGTAGTGTCATAAAATGAGTTAGGGAATAAATGCTATTTATGACAAACCCACAGCCAATATCATACTGAATGGGCAAAAACTGGAAGCATTCCCCTTGAAAACTGGCACTAGACAAGGATGCCCTCTCTCACCATTCCTATTCAACATAGTATTGGAAGTTCTAGCCAGAGCAATCAGGCAAGAAAAAGAAATAAAGGGTATTCAACTTGGAAAAGAGGAAGTCAAATTGTCTCTATTTGCAGATGACATGGTTGTATATTGTCTCATCCCAAAATCTCCTTAAGATGATAAGCAACTTCAGCAAAGTCTCAGGATACAAAATCAATGTGCAAGAATCACAAGCATTCTTACATATCAATAACAGACAAACAGAGAGCCAAATCATGAGTGAACTCCCATTTGCAACTGCTACAAAGAGAATAAAATACCTAGGAATGCAACTAACAAAGGATGTGAAGGACCGCTTCAAGGAAAACTACAAACCACTGCTTAAGGAAATAAGAGAAGACACAAACAGATGGAAAAACCTTTCATGCTCATGGTTGGGAAGAATCAATATTGTGAAAATGGCAATAATACCCAAAGTAATTTATAGATTCAATGCTATCTCCATCAAACTACCATTGACCTTCTTCACAGAACTTGAAAGAAAACCACCTTAAGCTTCGTATGGAACCAAAAGAGAGCCCACAGAGCCAAGCCAATCCTAAGCAAAAAGAACAAAGCTGGAGGTATCACACTACCTGACTTCAAACTATACTACAAGACTACAGTAATCAAAACAGCATGGTGCTGGTACCAAAACAGAGATATAGACCAGTGGAACAGAACAGAGGCCTTGGAAGTAACCCTACACATCTACAACCATCTGATCTTTGACAAACCTGACAAAAACAAGCAATGGGGAAAAGATTCCCTGTTTAATAAATGATATTGGGAAAACTGGCTAGCCATGTGCAGAAAGCTAAAACTGGATTCTTTTCTTACACCTTATAGAAAAATCAATGCCAGATGGATTAAAGATTTAAACATAAGATCTAACATCATAAAAACCCTAGAAGAAAATCTAGGCAACACCATTCAGGACATAGGCATAGGCAAGGACTTCATGACTAAAACACAAAAAGCAATGGCAACAAAAGCCAAAAGAGACAAATGGGATCTAATTAAACTTAAGAGTTTATGCACAGCAAAAGAAACAATCATCAGAGTGAACCGGCAACCAACAGAATGGGGAAAAATTTTTGCAAGCTACCCATCAGACAAAGGGCTAATATCCAGAATCTACAAAGAACTTAAAGTTACAAGAAAAAAACAAACCCATCAAAAAGTGGATGAAAGATATGAACAGATACTTTTCAAAAGAAGACATTTATGTGGCCAACAAACATATGAAACAAAGCTCATCATCCCTGGTCATTAGAGAAATGCAAATTAAAACCTCATTGAGATACCACCTCATGCCAGTTAGAATGGCAATCATTAAAAATATGAAGACAACAGATGCTGGAGAGGACGTGGAGAAATAGGAATGCTTTTACACTGTTGGTGAGACTGTAAATTAGTTCAACCTTGTGGAAGACAGTGTGGTGATTCCTCAAGGATCTAGAAAAAGAAATACCACTTGACCCAGCAATCCCATTACTGGGTATATACCCAAAGGATCATAATCATTCTATTATAAAGACACATGCACATGTATGCTTATTGCAGCACTGTTCACAGTAGCAAAGACTTGGAACCAATCCAAATGCCCATCGATGATAGACTGGGTAAAAAAAATGTGGCACATATACACCATGGAATACTATGCAGCCATAAAAAAGGATGAGTTCATGTCCTTTGCAGGGACATGGATGAAGTCAGAAACCATCATTCTCAGCAAACTGACACAAGAGCAGAAAACCAAACACCACATGTTCTCACTCATAAGTGGGTGTTGAACAATGACACCACATAAACACAGGGAGGGGAGCATCACACACTGGGTCTGTTGGGGGATCGGGGGTGGGGGATTAGGGGAGGGATAGCAGTGGGTGGGGAGATTGGGGAGGGATAACATTAGGAGGAATACCTAACGTAGATGACGGCGGGATGGACACAGCAAACCAACATGGCATATGTATACCTATGTAACAATCCTGCAAGATCCGCACATGTACCCCAGAACTTAAAGTAAAATAAATAAATAATAAAAATTAAAAAAAAGAAGAAAATCGAATTGAAAGTGTAATTGCAATTTCATTGTATGAAATATCAATATAAAGAATTAAAACATATGTCTAGGTAATATAAGTGCAAAGGGATGAATAAAGTTAACATTTTCTATTTTTTATGAATCATGCACAAGTAAAAAAAGCACAAAACAAAATGGCTTTTCTCCAAAGACAGGCTAACAAATACTGGTAAGGATGTGGAGAAAAGGGAACTCTCATACACTGTTGGTGGGAATGTAAATTAGTACAACTGGTATGAAGAACAGTTGGGAAGTTCCTCAAAAACTAAGAATAGAGCTACCGGCTGAGCACAGCGGTTTATGCCTGTAATCCCAGCACTCTGGGAGGCCGAAGTGGGCAAATCACGAGGTCAGGAGTTCAAGAGCTACCATGCAATCCAGCAATCCCACTCCTAGGTAGGTACCCAAAAGAAAGGAAATCAGGATATCACAGAGATATATCTACTCCCATGCTTATTGCAAGACTATTCACAAGAGCCAAGATGTGGAAGCAACCTAAGGGTCCATCAACTGATGAATGAAGAAAGAAAATGTGGTACATATTTACAACAGAATACTTGTTAGCCATAAACCTGAATGAGATCCTGTCATTTGCAACAACATGGATGGAACTGGAGGTCATTATGTTAAGTGAAATACGCCAGGCACAGAAAGGCAAACTTCACATGTTCTCACTTGTTTGTGGAATCTAAACATCAAAATAACTGAATTCATAGAGACAGAGAGTGGGAAGATGGTTACTAGAGGCTGGGAAGATGGTTACCAGAGGCTGGGAAGAGTAGTAGATGGATGGGGGAGGTGGGGATGGTTAATGGATTAAAAAAGTAGAATAAATAAGGTCTAATTTTGCTAGCACAACAGGATGATTATAGTAAAAAGTAATTTAATTGTACATTTAAAAATAACTAAAAGAGTACAGGTGGATTGTTTGTAACACAAAGCATAAATGCTTCAGGTGACAGACACCATATTTACCCTGATGTGATTATTATCCATTGCATGCCTGTATCAAAATATCTCATGTAACCCATAAATATATACACCTACTATGTATCCATAAAAATTAAGAATAAATAAAATAAAATGGGAATTGTGAGGATCTAAAAAAGGTAAGTGTTTGTGAAAACATTTAAAACTGTTTAGAATGCTGTCATCTACCTGGGGCTCTATGCCCTTAGAAATTCTATCCATACCATTTAGATAGCCTGGAGCAGCTGGTTGGAGCTGGAATTAATGAGGTAAGGTATGGGAATAAACAGGAAGGGTTTCCTCTACTCAGGGACCAAAGCTATGAAACACTCCTTCCTTATCTTAGTTGAGTATATTTTCCAAGGAAGACTCTTCTGGGGCATTCTCAGTGGGAGTTAATCCTTAAGTTAGGGGAGAGGCAGAGCTTATTAGTCAGATGGCTCAATCTATCAGCAGAACCCTTTGCCATGTTACTACTTAGGTACACAGTGTACAGAGTGGATGAGTGTCAGATGAAATAGAACTAGGAACAGGTACAGGGTGGGAGAGCAATGCTCAGCCAGGGACCTTCTGGGTCACAGGCTAGATTCAGTGTATACCAAGGAATGCCAAAAGCAGATTTTGTTCCTACTGTACCATTTTGACCAAAGAGGCCCTAACCAAAGGACAACCAACTAGTCTTAAAAGAAAGATGGTATCCTCCTGACAATTAGCCTCTAAAACTGCAGCACTACTTCTTGTGGAGGTAAAGAAGGTTGCCACTAAGAAGGTACATAAGGGTCTTTAGTGATAGAAGTGTCTCCCCATCTGTGTTCTGTTAACATTAATCACATAAAATGCCACTAGAAAAAGTATTCCTGCTATCAAAAACATTTGGGAAATAATGTTTACATATTCCTCAACTAGGAGGATCACACTACCCCTTAAGCACATGCAAGGTGCTGACAAGTCATGCCACTTAAAAAACATCTAACATTGTTTAACTAACCTTATTAAAAGAGGTTAACATTATTTAGAGGTCCCTGTTGGCCTGACAGAAATGTTAAAGTGTAATTTAAGAAGTTAGAATATCATATATGTTAACAGTTTTAATTAATAAGATAAACCCTTCCTTTTGAGATTCAGCAGTGGTAACAGCTCAAGCAGAAGCACCAAGTGAGTTCTAAAATGACAGATTTACAGAAAAAGAAGCACTGCTCACAGTGACTCAGCCAGAAAAGTAAGAGAATTGGAAATGTAAAGATATCTTTAACAAGTGTCATTCTGTTATTTTAGATAGCTATTTTATATAGCTCTTGCCGATATAGCTCTTTAAAAAATGTGCATGAAAGTGAGTTTCCAATTAAAAAAAATAAATCCTAAACACAGGCAAAATTAGAAGCCCCATTCCTTGTCATTATAATAAATGATGATGTGGGAGTTACAAAGATGAAAAAGCAGAGCATTTCTTTCTAATCCTGACAGACACTTTCCCCATTTTCACTGATCCTTAATCTTGGAATGAAGACCTGCATAGGGAAGATGACTCCTGGTACGTTCCTTATAAGAATACATCTTCCCAGGGGTGACAGCAGGGACCAAACTTTAGCAGACACTTCGTAAGATTCTGAAAATTTTCTCTGTATCTGTGAATCTGGGAAAGTATGTGTGTTTCTGACAATAATATTGAGCAAATGGACTAAAGCCACATGAAGGACAATCACCAATAGAAAAGGGCATTGAGCATTCAGACCACTCTAAGAGCTCCTCTAATTAAAGGTGCTAAGACCACACTGTTGTCAGTTGCAGGCCAGGCTTCATGCACCTGTGTTTCCATGAGACTGAGATGACATCCTTAAAGTGGGCAAGGCCTCTAATTAGTCTTCCTTTCAAACCTCCAATACTTGGTTTAGATTACTCTTTCACCATTTTTTAAATTGAATTTTAATTGCACTTAATTGCATTTTTGGGGTACATGTGAAGAACATGCAAGATTGTTGCATAGGTACACGCATGGCAGTGTGATTTGCCACCTTCCTTCCGATCACCTATATCCGGCATTTCTCCCCATGCTCTCTCTCCCCAACTCCCCACCCCCCACTGTCCCTCTCCTATTTCCCCCCAACAGACCCAGTGTGTGATGCTCCCCTCCCTGTGTCCATGTGTTCCCATTGTTCAACACCCACCTATGAGTGAGAACATGCGGTGTTTGATCTTCTGCTCTTCTGTCAGTTTGCTGAGAATGATGGTTTCCAGGTTCATCCATGTCCCTGCAAAGGATACAAACTCATCATTTTTGATGGCTGCATAATATTCCATGGTGTATATGCACCACATTTTCCTTATCCAGTCTATCGTCGATGGGCATTTGGGTTGGTTCCAGGTCTTTGCTACTGTAAACAGCACTGCAATGAACATTCGTGTGCACGTGTCCTTATAGTAGAACGATTTGTAATGCTTTGGATATATACCCAGTAATGGGATTGCTGGGTCAAATGGAATTTCTATTTCTAGGTCCTTGGGAATCGCCACACTGTCTTCCACAATGGTTGAACTAATTTACACTCCCACCAACAGTGTAAAAGTGTTCCTATTTCTCCACATCCTCTCCAGCATCTGTTGTCTCCAGATTTTTTAATGATCGCCATTCTAACTGGCGTGAGATGGTATCTCAATGTGGTTTTGATTTGCATTTCTCTAATGACCAGTGATGATGAGCATTTTTTCATATGTTTCTTGGCCTCATGTATGTCTTCTTTTGTAAAGTGTCTGTTCATATCCTTCTCCCACTTTTGAATGGGCTTGTTTGTTTTTTTCTTGTAAATCTGTTTTAGTTCTTTGTAAATTCTGGGTATCAGCCCTTTGTCAGATGGGTAGACTGCAAAAAATTTTCCCCATTCTGTTGGTTGCCGGTTCACTCTAATGATTTTTTCTTTTGCTGTGCAGTAGCTCTTAAGTTTAATTAGATCCCATTTGTCTCTTTTGGCTTTTGTTGCCATTGCTTTTTGTGTTTTAGTCATGAAGTTCTTGCCTCTGCTTATGTCCTGAATGGTACTGCCTAGATTTTCTTCTAGGGTTTTTATGGTGTTAGGTCTTACGTTTAAATCTTTAATCCATTGGTCTTATGTTTAAATCTTTAATCCATCTGGAGTTAATTTCAGTGTAAGATGTCAAGAAGGGGTCCAGTTTCTGCTTTCTGCACATGGCCAGCCAGTTTTCCCAACATCATTTATTAAACAGGGAATCCTTTCCCCATTGCTTGTTTTTGTCAGATTTGTCAAAGATCGGATAGTTGTAGATATGTTGTGTTGCCTCCGAGGCCTCTGTTCTGTTCCACTGGTCTATATTTCTGTTTTGGTACCAGTACCATACTGTTTTGATTACTGTAGCCTTGTAGTATAGTTTGAAGTGCAGTAGTGTGATGCCTCCTGCTTTGTTCTTTTTGCTTAGAAATGACTTGGCTATGTGGGCTCTCTTTTGGTTCCATATGAAGCTTAAGATGTTTTTTTTACAGAACTCTCCATCCCAAATCCATAGAATATACATTCTTCTCAGCACCACATCACACCTACTCTAAAATTGATCATATAATTGTTAGTAAATCACTCCTCAACAAATGCAAAAGAACAGAAATCATAACAGTCTCTCAGACCACAGTGCAATCGAGTTAGAACTCAGAATTTAGAAACTAACTCAGAACCACACAGCTTCATGGAAACTGAACAACTGGCTCTTGAATGTTGACTGGATAAATAATGAAATGAAGGCAGAAATAAAGATGTTCTTCGAAACCAACGAGAACGAAGACACAACATACCAGAATCTCTGGGACACATTTAAAGCAGTCTCTAGAGGAAAATATATAGCAACAAATGCCCACATGAGATGCAAGGAGAGATCTAAAATTGACACCCTATCATCAAAATTGAAAGAGCTAGAAGAGCAAGATAAAAAAAACTCAAAACCTAGCAGAAGACAAGAAATAACTAAGATCAGAGCAGAACTGAAGGAGACAGAGACACAAAAAACCCTTCAAAAAATCTTTTACCTTTAATTTCTTTAAAAATGTGTTGAGGCTATGTTGTAATAAAATTACTCTCAAGTTAAATCATACACGGATGACTGTCCTATTTCCCCCAATATGCCATAAAATCCTTGAAGTCAGAGTAATTTCTCTTGCTACCCACTTACCCATGGCATGAAAATTTCAAATAGTACATGAAGGAAGGAGTGAAATAAAAAATTATTGTTTTTCAGCTTCATTCCTCAATGATAACCACTGGTAAGTTTTTTGTCTCTTTCTCCATGAATGTTTGTGGGCATATACAAACTTTTTCCATTATTCAATACCATGAGCAGAACTTAAAGAAATATAGATATATAGAATTTTAAATAATATCTAGTTTAAGGCAGTATACAAATACATGAATACAAACTACTGCAAAATAAGGGGAGGCTGTGGACATGCCAAGGTAGATCTACTAACTTGCCTCTAGCCACCATTCACACCCGCTCTACCCTCAGGACCTTAGTGGGCAGTGCAGTTAGTGGCAAATGGAGTAACCCTGGCGAGTGAGTCCAGTTTGGTCTCTGACCCACTGAGTGTTCCCTAGCCAATTTACTCCATGTTCCAGATCGCAATTTCCTCTCCTATAAAATGAGAAGATGTTCTTTAAGGTCCATTTGAGAGACCAGGATTGGAGTTGACCAACAGACAGCAAATACAAACAGCCACGCTAAGGCCAAAGACTGTACTCTATGAGTGCCTGAGGCTCAGAAAGAGGAAGAACATCACAGAGAAAATCCATGTAACAGATTTCCAAGAGGAGAAGAATGTAAGTAAGATTGGATCAGTTATTTTCTCTTGATTTCTTGAGACATGATTCATAGGAAAATCCACATCTTGTTTTACCATGTAACAGAGGTAATAAGCAATATACAATGCTCCTGAAGTTTTCTTAGGATACAACAACACTTCAGAAGTAGAAATAGCCCACGTTTATTTACATTGTATTCCCACCAGCATCAGAGAGCTCCTGAGTATTTTTCCATTGCCAAGAGTCAGAGATAAGTCCAATTACATGTAGTAGTGATAAGGCCACAACTTAAGCCATGAGTTAACATCCTAATTCTCATTTGCCACCCCATTTGACAATTAGCTGACTGTGAGGGCAGCAGGAGGTCCCTTCATGCTGGTCATCTTGCTGGCCAGTCTACACTTGCAGCGCTGAGTTAGACTATGGGAACAAATAAATATCCAGGGCAGTAGGGAAGTGATAAGGGAGAAGGCTAAGGAGAGAGAGGGAAATGGCTCAGACAGTAGAACCCTGTTAAACAGATCAATCCTGTTAAACATCCACTTGGCAATCTGACTTCCGGCTAACAGCAGCAAAGCCACTAATAATGGTTTAGATTTCTGGGTCTCATGCAAAGTTGGGAGAAAGGAGTTGGCATTCACAAGTATCTGCTGGATCTTTTTGACATTTTCCAGAGGCAAGATGGGAGCCCGAAGAACAAAGCCTGGAGTTATAGAGCTGTGGCTTCTGCCATGACTAGATAATTACCTAGTCAATTCTGAGCCTCCGTTTGTTCATTTATTTAAAAAGAGATAGACAAAGCCCAGGCACAGTGGCTCACGCCAGTAATCTTAACACTTTGGGAAGCTGAGGCAGGCTGACTGCCTGAGCTCAGAAGTTTGAGGCCAGCCTGGACAACACAGTGAAACCCTGTTTCTACAAAAAATACAAAAAATTAGCCAGGTGTGGTGGCATGCACCTGTAGTCCCGGCTACTCGGGAGGCTGAGGCACAAAAGCCACTTAAACCTTGGAGATGGAGGCTGCGGTCAGCCGAGGCTGCACCACTTCACTCGAGCCTGGGCAACAGTGTGAGTCTCTGCCTCCAAAAAACAAACAAACAAAAAAACCCAGATGGACAAAGCAATACATGCATTATGCTTATTTTTATTATTTGAAACTGGGGAATTCCATGGGCTATCTCCTGTGAAAGACAGGATCCTTGAAAAATAATTCCAAGTAAAACTGAGAAATCACAGCCTAGAAAAGAAGCCATTGCTCACCTGAAAGGAATTCATATGGCGAAGGGATGAAGGCAGATTGGCATTACTCTTCGATAATATCAAAAGCAGCTCCAAGCAGGTTGCAGAGGGCAGGGTTAGGGGGTGGACGCTGATGTCACTTTCCCACGAGCTGAGAAGTCTGGAACACAAGAACACATTAACTTTCAAAAATGCATTATCATAACTATTTTAAAAATCTGATAACAAAAGAAAACTCAATTGTGAGAGAAAAAGGCGAAGTACAAAAACTAGAAATAAACTATATTAAAAATTCACAGAGAACATGCCCAAGACATTTTTATGGTGGTGTTGATATAAAGCAGATGGATCAGGCAATTTTTCAGGCCATCATTTCATACTCTAAAGTATACAGTCACAAATGCAGTCTTAGTTGTGTGGGACCTGCTGGGGGAAGGGGTGGCAGACATTAACAGCTAACACACTGAATGCTTCCTACATTCTATGCCCTGTTCTACATGTAATATCTTGTGTACTCCATGGAAACCTAAGAGAAGGGACTATTGTTATTCCCAGTCTACAGCTATGAAAATTGTTTCTGAGCCGGATAGGCCCTTATGGAACATTTAGCTCAGTGATTTTCAAACTTTAAAAAAGTGACAGAATCCTTTTGTCAAAAAAAATCTTGTGACAGCCCCAACTTATAACACAAATAAAAGCGAAGCTGCTCTGTCTGAAGGGGAAAGGTTAGCAGGAGGCCTCCCTTCATCTTCCAGAGTGGCCCTTGAAGTATCTCTCCCATATCCTGCAGAACCTATTTGAAAATCCTTTCATTTGAGAGATCAGGAAACCAAGGGCTTGAGAAGTAAAGGGATATGTCTGAGATGAGGCAGATGTGTAGAAACTGATATGGCTGGGTCTAGAATCCTGGCTTCCTGGCTCCTCATCTAGTGCTTACACTAAAGGGAAATGTCAAGAAGTAATTATGAGAAAATAAAGCAGTGAGAACAGCATGAGCTTTAGGTTTTCAATTTTTCTATTTACTTATTTCCTGTCTGATCGGCAACCAAAGTGTCTCTTATCACTAATTTTAAAGAAATATGTATATAATATTTATGTTTGTTTATATAAATATATATGTATTTTTTGCCACTTCTATAAACTTCTCTCTACAAAGTGATCTTTAACCAAATCAGTG
The DNA here is from genome assembly GCF_009761245.1 of Sapajus apella. NCBI lineage: Eukaryota > Metazoa > Chordata > Mammalia > Primates > Cebidae > Sapajus > Sapajus apella. The sequence continues at coordinate 65,895,859 of NW_022436946.1, read as the reverse complement.
GTGAATAATGGAAACTTAGAGAGAATCAGTGGTTCGGGGCATAATGGATTTTTAACACTTTAGAGAACAAGTCGTGGCAACTAGTTTTGATGTTTTATCAATCAGGTTACTTATGCTGATACATTTCTGATGTGGGGTGATGGAGTTCACTCTCCTTTGAAGCACTGGCCAACAAGTTGGACAGGAATAAAACACTGGTCATCTTCCTGAAAATGGTCCAATTTTAGTGTGGGGGAGTAAAAGATCACCTCCAACCCCCTTTCAGCTCTTAGTAGGCTCTTCAGTTGCATCTGGGAGCCAAACTGACACCAGGCAGATTAACAAGAGAAAAGTCTACAAATTTTATTAGTTTTACATGTATATGGGGATCTTTACAAGTAAGTGAAGTCCAAAGACGTGGCCAAACCAAGATGTTTTTATACATTTTTAGGCACAGAGTGATAAATATGAGAAAAAATGACAGGACAAAGGAAATCTGGCTAGAGGAAGCAAATGTTCCAGGGGAGTCACCAGAGATATATGGTGGAGGTGTGTAAAGCAGATGGAAGGCAATGTAAATATGTTTATTCAGATCCATTGCAGCCTCCAATTCCAATTCTGGTAATAATCGCTGTTTTGTCACCCTGGTATGGAGAGGTGCCCCTCCCAGAGGAATCTTGATCGCTGCACACAGGAAAAGACAAAGCTTGCCCTTTCTTCTTCTTTTTTTAAGAATAGAACATTTTAATCTTTACATGCAACATGTCAAGACCCCTAATTGTTTTACAAGCTTCCCCCTCTCCCTCCAAAATCTGTATACTAAGTCTTGGCTTACATTGACCTGATTTGTAAAATATTTTCCTCTGTGCACTTTTTCCTTCAGGCTGAGGCTCTTTGCTGATCCATTCACAACAGAAACAGCTCAGCTTTCCTCTGGCAGTACCATTTGAAAGCCCACCAGCCGGCAAACCTGGAATGTACTTTCCACTGCTGGGTCACAGAACTTCATTCTCATCTGCTCTGTAACCCAAGGACTCTATAGCCTCTGAGGTGTAACACCCAAGCTTTTCCTTACAGAAGAGCTGAGATGCTAAAGAGCCCATCTGCAGCATCATCATCAGCTTTTGGGATTTCTTGAGCTCCTACATGGCTTTCTTCAACCACCTGGCCCACTTTCTTCAACCACATTCCACTTTGGAATGGATGTCTTTAAAGCACCAAGTGATCTTAAGAATTGGCTCTGTTTCTTTGAATCCAGAGATCCAAGTTTCTATTTTGGTGGGGCTTCCAAAAACAAACAAACAAACAGGACTGGCACTGTTTCTAATGTAAGGTCTGTCTTTCACACACCAGTTTTGTGTTAGTGACTGCTGAATGCCAGTCCACACCCCTCAAACACCTCACAGTTGCAAACAGGGTGCTCCTACAGGTCCCAGGGTCCTGTTAGGGGAAGAAAGGCAGCTCCAGGAAGTCTTCATCTGGCCTTCATGATAGAAGCAGTTAATCCTCTGGGAAATAGACTTGCAGCCCTGGGAAGAAAAGAGCTGTTCCTCCTTGGGGACATACACCATTATCTTGGCAATTTCATCCAGTGTCTCTTCTGTATGGCTCAGGAAGGCATTCTGTGCATACAGCCTCAAGAAACTCCAATTTCTCCAAAGTTTTCACCTTGAAATAATCAATATACCAATCTGACATAATTTGGGATGGCATGTCCTTCACCCTTTCATAGGCAAAGGCACATTTGTCTTTTCTGTGTTTTAAAAATTATCTTATATTGATTGATTGGCTCTGCTATTCTTTTTGCTTTTACTCATTATATACCATTCTCAACATTTCTCTGCAATGAAAATTAAAATATTGCTGTATTTTCCATAATTCAAACTTAATACTAGAGCAGTGGCTCTAAGCTCACTCTCTACCCCTCCCTCATGCTCCCCATAATCCGCTGTTGTCTTACATACACAGTTAACTGGGCCCAGAAGGCAGTTACCTTTGCTAGTGAATTTCTGTTCATCCTGCAAGATCCACTTACATATCATTTCCTTAGCGATACTGTCCTGTTTCCTTCATAAGAACTTGCCTAATACCATACTTATATCACTCACATACTAGTATATTTAAATACACTTCCATACTTATATCACTTACAAATGCCTTACTAGTGTTGTTATTTGGGATAGGTCTATGTCTCTAATTCTTTCCATATCAGAAACAAGTGATTTCCTCTAATTTTCTCATCTTATTTGGAAGTAAATATTAAAAAGTTGCCTCAATGTTGCTTTTCTGCAGTTACAACCAGGTATTAACCTCTTACTGGCTAAAAGAAATACCTTTTTAATTTTTTTCCCTGACATTTGTATGTTCAATAAAATAACTCAAGTTTTCAGAATTTATACCCCTGCCCCCAACTCCTGTCACCCACAATAGGGTTCACTTCAGCTACCTTCATTCTGAATTTTTTTTTAAAGTGTAGTGGAAAGGTTTTTGCTTTTTCTGAATTGAATCTCTTGCCCTGGATTGTGAATGTTCCGTGGGAACTCATCAGTGAATCTCTAAGATCTACTCCAGGCCCATATGCTTTGGACCTTCCTGAAATGAGGTAAACACTGTAGCCTGGACCACGGCCTGCCAGAGTAGAAAGCATCTCAAGACAGTCACTTTTTCATCATTTTCCACTCCTCTTTGGGCAGTAATAAATTTGCAAGAGAAAGAAAAAATGGTAAATAATGCAAATAAATATTTTGAAGACATAGCTACTTGGTTAATTATGGGTATAACATGGTGGCCTTTAATTTTCACAAAATTACTTCAGTTGTGTAAGCCTAGGGCCTTAGGTTTCTTCTGACTATCATTTACCCTATGCCTAACATATCCAGACACCGGGTAAGGCACTTTAGTTATATTTGCTTCTCTGATCCTAATGCAGCCCTGAATGGCAGGCATCATTCACTCCATTTTAAAGATAAGAAACCAAAGGTGAGAGAAGTTAAGTTATTGTCCAACATCAGGCAGTTGGTAAGTAGTAAGACTAGGATTCAGTCAGGTCAGCCTGAATGCAAAGCCTGTGCTATTCACACCACATCACACTGACTGCTGAGGATACTATATATATTATTATTCTCTCCAGACAAACTATAAATAGGACTTTAATTGCTGAATTTGCTAATGTCTATTTCTTCTGAAGTTAACTCTTTGGCTTGCAAAATATAGTTGAGTATTTTCATCTTATTTTACTCTTTTTAAGATGCTAATTTATGTGTGTGTGTGTGCGTGTGTGTTTACTTCAAAACTTGACTAGGAAGGGTAGTAAGACAGACATTGAAAAACACTTATGTTAGAGTAAGCAAAAATAATAACAATATGGTGAGAAAAAAAGATTAGGGAGCCATACATTCATGGTTATTTCCATTACAAGGAAATAATAATCTGACTTTTACATTTTCTTCTTTATACTTTTAGTTTTCAAGTGTTATTTTTATAATCGGAAACAAGTTAATGTTATGCTGTTGATGTGATTTCTGGTTCAGACAAAACAAATTTTAAATGCTGCATAAAAGTTTCAACATACTGTTAAATGGCTATGGTACAATCTATCAAAAAAAGGATACTAAAATAGAAATAAAAATACATTTGCACCACCTTATCACTCACCAGCGAGTGATCATGGACAAGCACTCTGGAGCGTAGTTTCCTCATAGGACCTTGGAGTCAGGTACACAACCTGTCCAATGTATCAAACTATCAAAATTTATACAAAAGGACATTGTTACACTAATGATAACCACAGTTACAAAAAAGATACAATTTGTTCTCATGTTAGTTACCCTTATCTCTATGTAATTACAGACATTTGCATGGTATGTGAATCCAACATTGGCATTTTAAATTTAATCCTTAAAATATTCTATGATTTAACAATTTTTATTCCCGTTGAAGTCCATAAAGGAAAAGAGTGTTACCTTGATCACAGAGTCAAGATATGATAGGAAAAAAATCTCAAGTAAGACCTTTACCATTTAAATCTCATTCTTTTTAATACACTATGAACAAGGCAAAAGTATATTAGGCATTATTTAATTCCACCCAAAGAGATTAAAAACCTCACAGGCAAGTGACAGGATAAGTTCTAGGTATCTTAAAACACGTATTTTAAAATAACTTGAAGAATCTTATTTTTGAGTAAATAAGATTCTTCAAATTATTTGGGTCTAATATAGCTCAAATTCCTAATGTTCATCCTGCTCTTTCTATTCCCACAGGATGTTTTCCATGAGTCTCAGAATTTATTTCTAATGTTGTAATTTATAAACTTTCTCTGTAAATTATTTTTCTGTAAAAACATATAAAATATTACTTTAATCACAGGAAGCATTCATATATATGAACAAAGAAAGTAACAAAAAATGAAATTGTTTAGGACAGTAAGTATTACAAGTAACTTTCCCTCAAAACTTCAGGTGAAATTTTCATTTTGTTTTGTTTTGTTTTGTTTTTGTTTGTTTGTTTTCCATTTAGGAAGAAATAAAGAAAAGAGAACAAAATAGAAAGAGGAAGAAATGGCTTGCATACTGAATCTATACTATATATCCTAAAACAATCACCAAACTTATTATGTAGAATTTAGGACATATATTGACAAAGCCAGAGGTGTTACTTGCAACTCTGCCCATGACTCACATATTATATTAGACGGAGCTCTCTAGAGAAACAAAACTAATAAGATATATGGGATTTTATTAAGGAGTGTTAACTCACACAATCACAAGGTCCCACAATAGGCTGCCTGCAAGCTGAGGTGCAAGGAAGCCAGTGCCAGTCCCAAAGCTGAAGAATATGGAGTTCAATGCTTGGGAACAGGAAGCATCCAACATGGGAGAAGGATGTAAGCTGGGAGGCTATGTCAGTCTAGCCTTTTCACCTTTTTTTCTGCCTGCTTTATATCCTGGCTGAGCTGGCAGCTGACTAGATGGTGCCCATCCAGATTAAGGGTGGGTCTGCCTTTCCCAGCCCACTGACTCAAATGTTAATCTCCTTTGGTAACACCTTCACAGACACTCCCAGGATCAATAGTTTGCATCCTTCAACATGATCAAGTTGACACTCAGTATTAACCATCACACATAGCAATACAAATGTCTGTTGATACAAGCATTTTAAGAACCATTGGGCAGAATCTGGAATATTTCTGGCATTTCCTACAAAGACATCACAAATTACTGTACCTAAATCAGTAATCATCCACTATAAGTCAATAAGAAAGATATTTCAAAGGGATAATGAACTGAACATCAGTGAAAACTTACTTCTATGACTTTCAAAGTACTGAGAGAGGAAAAGCTTTCCTAGGAGACCAGAACTGACAGCCAGATGATCTTAGTCTAAAAGACCAAAATAAAAGTAGAGGACACACCATCCTTATTTCTAAACCTTGCCTTGTCAAAATTCCCTAGAGAAATAACTATGGCCTATCTACTTTGGAAGAGGCATTGAGAAAGGAAAAAAAGTCACTTTCTATCACTTCTAACAAAACTGGTGAAATTGAGAACAAATCAAACCAATCAATATCAAGAAAAGAACCTGAGGGGGGATGATCCAAGATGGCCGTTTAGGAACAGCTCAGGATTGCAGCTTCCAGTGAAAGTGCAGAGGGTGAGTGGACACTGCATTTTTATTGCCCACAGACTAGGTCATTCCCAGGCGAAGGAGCTCCATGGGTCGCCAGCGCGGCTGTTTCGGCCAGCAAGGCTGTGCCCCGCGCAGCTGCTTAGTCAGCGCCCCGAAGCAGCAGTTCTCCGTACAAAATACAGCGGTCTGGGTGCCCTTTTGTCTGGCAATTGGAGCCACGGGAAGTTGCCCATTCGTCTGATTATAAAGGGGACTGAGCAGGGAACCAGGACAGTAGATTCCAGCGCAAAAAAAGCGCCGCAAATCTCAGTGCTGCTGTTTAAGCCAGCGCAGTGAGTCGCCGCATGGGAAAAAACACAGACCCCGGCGCCTCTTCGATAGGCGACTGGAACACCAACTTAAAAAAAAGAAAAAAAAAAAAGGCTCTGAGGCAGGGAGCCAGGCGATCAGGCTTGGCTGGTCCCACCCCCACAAAAGAACAGCAATCAGAAACTCTCTGTATTGAGAGTTTCACAGCAAGCGCAGCTGAACCCGGGACGGTCCAGCTCTGTGGGGGAGGGGCGTCCGCCATTACCAAGGCAGCCCGCCACTACTGAGGTAGTCAGCCAAAGCTGAGGCAGCCCACCGTTGCCAAGGCAACCCGCCATTGCTTAGGCAGCTGGCCCGTTGCCAAGGCAACCCGCCACTGCAGAGAGGCTCTGCCTTAACAGAGGTAGGCCACCCTTGCCCAGGCAGTTCTAACTACAGCCATATAAACAGAACTGCAGGGAAGTTCACTCGGCAGCTGGGCAGAGCCCACCACAGCTCAGCAAAGCCTCTACAGGCAGACAGTGACTAGGCTGCCTCCTTGCTGGGCAGGGCAGCTCTGAAGGAAAAAAAAAGAAGGCAGCAGCATAATGGAAACTCATAAAGCCCTAAATCCCTGGGACAGAGCACCTGGGAACAAAAAGCGGTTTATGAATTCTGCTGCAGCAGACCTAAACGTACCTCCCAGCAGCTCTGAATGAACAATGGAGCTCACAGCTCAGCATTTGAGCTCCTATAAAGAAGAGACCGTCTCCTCAAGCAGCTCCCTGACCCCTGTATATCCAAAGAGCCACCTCATAAAGGAGAGATCAGATTGACACTAGGCGGGTATCCTGGGACAAAGACAGCAGAAGAAGAAAACTGGTAACAACCCTTACTGTTCAGCAGCTGCTGCAGGTGATCCCCAGGCAAGCAGGGCCTGGAGTGGACCTCAGCAGACCTACAGCAGAGGGGCCAGACTGTCAGAAGGAAAACCAAGAAACAGAAATAACCTCATCATCAACAAACAACGTCCACTCAGATACCCAATCTGAAAGCCAGCAACTGCAGAGACGACAGGTGGATAAATCCATACAGATGGGAAGAAACCAGCGCAAAAAGGATTAAAACACCCAAAACCAGAACACCTCTCCTCCTACAAGGGATCACAACTCCTCACCAGCAAGGGAACAAGGTTGCAGGGAGAACGAGTGTGATGAAATGACAGAATCAGACTTCAGAAGGTGGGTAGTAAGAAACTTATGTGAACTAAAAGAACATGTTCTAACCCAATGCAAAGAAACTAAGAACCTTGAAAAAAGATTTGATGAAATGCTAACGAGAATGGACAAAATAGAAAGGAATATAAATGAACTGATGGAGCTGAAAAACACAACACGAGAACTTCACAAAGCATGCACAAGTATCAACAGCCGAATTGACCAAGCAGAAGAAAAGATATCAGAGGTTGAAGATCAACTCAATGAAATAAAATGGGAAGGCAAGAATAGAGAAAAAAGGGTAAAAAGGAATGAATAAAGTCTCCAAGAAATGTGGGACTATGGGAAAAGACCTAATCTACATTTGATAGGCGTACCTGAATGCGATGAAGAGAATGAATCCAAGCTAGAAAATACTCTACAGGATATTATCCAGGAAAACTTCCCCAACCTAGCAAGGCAGGCAAATATTCAAGTCCAGGAAATACAGAGAACACCACAAAGATATTAGTCAAGAAGAGCAACCCCAAGGCACATAATTGTAAGGTTCACCAGGGTTGAAATGAAGGAGAAAATACTAAGGGCAGCCAGAGAGAAAGGTCGGGCTACCCACAAAGGGAAGCCCATCAGACTCACAGCAGATCTCTCAGCAGAAACCCTCCAAGCCAGAAGAGAGTGGGGGCCAACATTCAACATCCTTAAAGAAAAGAACTTTCAACCCAGAATCTCCTATCCAGCCAAACTAAGCTTCATAAGTGAAGGAAAAATAAAATCCTTCGTGAACATGCAAGTACTCAGAGATTTCGTCACCACCAGGCCAGCTTTACAAGAGCTCCTGAAAGAGGCTCTACACATATAAAGAAACAGCTAGTACCAGCCACTCCAAAAACATGCCAAATGGTAAAGAGAATCAACACAATGAAGAATCTGCGTCAACTAATGGGCAAAACAGCCAGCTAGCACCAAAATGGCAGTATCAAATTCACACATAACAATATTAACCCTAAATGTAAATGGACTAAATGCCCCAATCAAAAGACACAGACTGGCAAATTGGATAAAAAGCCAAAACCCATCGGTGTGCTGTATCCAGGAAACCCATCTCACATGCAAGGATACACAAAGGCTCAAAATAAAGGGATGGAGGAAGATTTACCAAGCAAATGGAGAGCAAAAAAAAGCTGGAGTTGCAATTCTCATCTCTGATAAATTAGACTTTAAAGCAACAAAGATCAAAAGAGACAAAGAAGACATTACATAATGGTAAAAGGATCAATGCAACAAGAAGAGCTAACGATCCTAAATATATACGTGCCCAATACAGGAGCACCCAGATACATAAGGCAAGTTCTTAAAGACTTACAAAGAGACTTAGACTCCCACACAATGAGAGTGGGAGACTTTAACACCCCATTGTCAACATTAGACAGATCAACCAGACAGAAAATTAACAAGGATATCCAGGACTTGAACTCAGACCTGGACCAAGCAAACCTAATAGACATTTACAGAACTCTCCACCCGAAAGCCACAGAAAATACATTCTTCTCAGCACCACATCACACCTACTCTAAAATTGACCACATAATTGGGAGTAAATCACTCCTCAGCAAATGTAAAAGAACAGAAATTATAACAAACAGTCTCTCAGACCACAGTGCAATCAAGTTAGAACTCAGAATTCAAAAACTAACCCAGAACCGCACAGCTTCACGGAAACTGAACAACTTGCCTTTGAATGTTGACTGGATAAACAATGAAATGAAGACAGAAATAAAGATGTTCTTAAAAACCAACGAGAATGAAGACACAACTTACCAGAATCTCTAGGACACATTTAAAGCAGTCTCTAGAGGAAAATATATAGCTATAAGTGCCCACGTGAGAAGCAAGAAGAGATCAAAAATTGACACTCTATTGTCAAAACTGAAAGAGCTAGAGAAGCAAGATCAAAAAAACTCAAAGTCTAGCAGAAGACAAGAAATAGCTAAGATCAGAGCAGAACTGAAGGAGACAGAGACACAAAAAACCCTTCAAAAAATCAGTAAATCCAGGAGCTGGTTTTTTGAAAAGATCAACAAAATAGACAGACCACTAGCCAGATTAATAAAAAAGAAAAGAGAGAATAACCAAATTGATGCAATAAAAAACAATAAAGGGGGTATCACCACAGAGTCCACAGAAATTCAAAACCATCATCAGAGATTATTACAAACAACTCTATGCACATAAACTAGTAAACCTGGAAGAAATGGATAAATTCCTGGACACTTGCCTCCTCCCAAGCTTAAACCAGGAAGAAGCCGAAACCCTGAACAGACCCATAATAAGGTCTGAAGTTGAGGCAGCAATTAAGAGCTTACCACCCAAAAAAAGCCCAGGTCCAGATGGGTTCACAGCCGAATTCTACCAGACATACAAAGGGGAGCTGGTACCATTCCTTCTGAAACTATTCTAAACAATACAAAAAGAGGGAATTCTTCCAAAATCATTTTATGACACCAACATCATCCTGATTCCAAAACCCGGCAGAGACTCAACAAGAAAAGAAAACTTCAGGCCAATATCCATGATGAACATAGATGCAAAAATCTTCAATAAAATACTGACAAGCCGATTGCAACAGCACATCAAAAAGCTTACCCACCATGATCAAGTAGGCTTCATCCCGGGGATGCAAAGATGGTTCAATATACGCAAGTCTATAAACATAATTTACCATATAAACAGAACCAAAGACAAAAACCACATGATTATTTCAATTGATGCAGAGAAGGCCTTTGACAAAATTCAACAGCCCTTTATGCTAAAAACCCTCAATAAGCTAGGTATTGACGGAATGTATCTCACAATAATAAAAGCTATTTATGACAAACCAACAGCCAATATCATACTGAATGGGCAAAAACTGGAAGCATTCGCCTTGAAATGTGGCACCAGACAAGGATGCCCTCTCTCACCACTCCTATTCAATATAGTACTAGAAGTTCTAGCCAGAGCAATCAGGCAAGAAAAAGAAATAAAGGGTATTCAAATAGGAAAGGAGGAAGTCAAATTGTCTCTATTTGCAGACGACATGATTGCATATCTAGAAGACCCCATCGTCTCAGCCCAAAATCTCCTGAAACTGTTAAGCAACTTCAGCAAAGTCTCAGGATACAAAATCAATGTGCAAAAATCACATGCATTCCTATACACCAATAACAGACTTAAAGAGAGCCAAATCAAGAACAACCTTCCATTCACAATTGCCACAAAGAGGATAAAATACCTAGGAATACAACCAACAAGGAATGTAAAGGACTTCGTCAAAGAGAACTACAAGCCACTGCTCAACGAAATAAGAGAGGACACAAACAGATGGAGAAACATTCCATGTTCATGCTTAGGAAGAATCAATAGCGTGAAAATGGCCATACTGCACAAAGTAATTTACAGATTCAATGCTATCCCCATCAAGCTACCAATGATCTTCTTCATAGAACTGGAAAAAACCACCTTAAACTTCATATGGAACCAAAAGAGAGCCCGCATAGCCAAGTCAATTCTAAACAAAAAGAACAAAGTGGGAAGCATCACACTACCAGACTTTAAACTATACTATAAAGCTACAGTAATCAAAACAGCATGGTACTGGTACCAAAACAGAGATATAGACCAATGGAACAGAACAGAGGTCTCGGATGCAACGCAACATATCTACAACCATCTGATCTTTGACAAACCAGACAAAAACAAGCAATGGGGAAAGGATTCCCTGTTTAATAAATGGTGTTGGGAAAACTGGCTAGCCATGTGCAGAAAGCAGAAACTGACGCCTTCCAGACACCTTACACTAAAATTAACTCCAGATGGATTAAAGACTTAAACATACGGCCTAACACCATAAAAACCCTAGAAGAAAATCTAGGCAAAACCATTCAGGACATAGGTGTAGGCAAGGACTTCATGACAAAAACACCAAAAGCATTGACAACAAAAGCTAAAATAGACAAATGGGACCTAATCAAACTCCACAGCTTCTGCACAGCAAAAGAAACAGTCATTAGAGTGAATCGGCAACCAACAGAATGGGGAAAATTTTTGCAGTTTACTCATCTGACAAGGGGCTGACTAAAAGAGATTTACAAGAAAAAAGCTAACAAGCCCATTCAAAAGTGGGCAAAGGATATGAACAGATACTTTACAAAAGAAGACATACATGAGGCCAACAAACACATGAAAAAATGCTCATCATCACTGGTCATCAGAGAAATGCAAATCAAAACAACATTGAGATACCATCTCATGCCAGTTAGAATGGCAATCATTAAAAAATCTGGAGACAACAGATGCTGGAGAGGATGTGGAGAAATAGGAACACTTTTACACTGTTGGTGGAAGTGTAAATTAGTTCAACCATTGTGGAAGACAGTGTGGCGATTTCTCAAGGACCTAGAAATAGAAATTCGATTTGACCCAGCAATCCCATTGCTGGGTATATATCCAAAGGATTATAAATCGTTCTACTATAAGGACACGTGCACATGAATGTTCACTGCAGCACTGTTTACAATAGCAAAGACCTGGATCCAGCCCAAATGCCCATCGATGATAGACTGGACAGGGAAAATGTGGCATATATACACTATGGAATATTATGCAGCCATCAACAATGATGAGTTTGTGTCCTTTGTAGGGACATGGATGAACCTGGAAACCATCATTCTCAGCAAACTGACAGAAGAGCAGAAGATCAAACACCGCATGTTCTCACTCACAGGTGGGTGTTGAACAATGAGAACACATGGACACAGGGAGGGGAGCACTACACACTGGGGTCAGTTGGAGGGAAACAGGGGAGGGACGGTGGGGGGTGGGGAGCTGGGGAGAGATGGCAAGGGGAGAGATGCCAGATGTAGGTGATGGGGAGGAAGGCAGCAAATCACACTGCCACGTGTGTACCTATGCAACAATCTTGCATGTTCTTCACATGTACCCCAAAACCTAAAATGCAATAAAATAAATAAATGGGGAAAAAAAAAAAAAAGAACCTGAGTAAATAGAAAGGTAATATAGTCTTCTAGGAAACATGGAGGTCACTTAATGTAACACAGGTTAAAATGACAAATAGAAATGATATAACAACATTACCAAAATTAAAATATTTAAAAGGAATCCAACATATTATTGTGTAGAGAAGAAAAAAAATGATATGTATAAGAGAGCACAAGATAAAAATATTTAACTTAAACCTAGTTTCTCATATTTTAGTAGATAATTTGAACTCTTCAACCCTAGAATAACCTAAGAAAGCAAACAGCCTACTAAAGATACTGAAATATTATGTTGTTTATATCTATAGATTTTAGGTACTCAATTTCAAAGCTGTATCAATGATACATCCATCAATTTAAGCTGTCAAACTAGCAAAACAAGCAAATGACAAGTTAGTAATAACATTTTTATAAACATTTACCTATTTAATACATAATCAAAATTTTTAAATTCTTATAAGTCACTCAGGAATACAACATTTTAAAACAACTAAATGTATTGGAATGTCTGTCTGATAAGCCATTTGACTGCATTATACTTAAAATATTTCAAAAGCATTAATTCAATAAAAATCCACCCTGAAAACATGCACATACCAACTATTGTTTATCTACATAAAGTTCATTAAGTAATGAACAGTATCTATAAGAAAATCTTTCTTGAAAATTACAGAAGAAAAATTTGATCTTTTAAAATCACAAATGCCAAAACTGGTCTTTAATTCTCTTTGAATGAAAGGGATCTTAAGAGAATTTAAGTACACAGTTCCTGAATGCTATACTTTTCAAACTTTGTCCATATGACCTGTAAGCTTGTCAAGTCGAGTCTTCCACACATCAGAAAGCATGGGGAAAATGGCTCTCATTTAAATAAGATACCAATAAGGCAGTCTCAAAATTAAATGTATTACTTCATGCCAAAAAATAAGAAATTTTGTCTTTTACAAATACCTGTATCATTGCAAGACACCAGTTATTGAGAATGCAGAAATTAGACTGAGAACACTTTCATTAAAGAGAATCCATGCTACAAACAAACCTGCCAGAAACTTCATAATTAGAAGTGATATCATTAAGAACATAATAATTAGAAGTTCATCTAAAGAGGCCAGCTACTTCTTCAAATTTAATAAAAATTTTTCATTATGGAAAATTTCAAATATATGAAAATAAGAGAGAAAAGTATAATAAACCCCATGTACCCAAGACCCAGCTTCAAGCCATCATTTTCACATAGCCAACTTTGTTTTATTTGTATCCCCACACACTGCCCCATAACCCCTCTGAATTATTTTGGAGGAAATCCCAGACAACATGTCATTCATTTCATAAGGAAATAATTCAGTATGTATCTTTAAAGATAAATTCTTTTAAAAAGAATACCCATAATATAATTTATTATACTTTGAAAAAAGTAACAGTTCTTTCACATCAAGTCTGTAGTTAGTGCTCAAATATCCTCAACTGACTCATTAATTTTTTTACAGTTTGTTTGAGTTTGGACTAACTAAGAGCCACATATGGCAACTGATTGATTTGTCTTTTAAGACATTCCTAATCTATATGCCACATATCGTATGATTCCATTTATATAAAATGCTCAAAATAGGCAAATCCATAAAGACAGAAAGCAGATTAGGGGTTGTCAGGGGCTGGAAGGAGGAATGGGGAGTGACTGCTAGTGGGCGGAGTTTCATTTTGGGGTGATGGAAATATTTTGAAATTGGATAGTCATAATAGCACAACCTTGTGAATATACTTAAAAACCACTGAACTGTGCCCTTTAAAAGAGAGAATTTTATGGCATGTATATTACATTTAAATTTAACAAAAAAGAAATTTGTAGAAAAATTAAGTCATCTCTAAGGATACCTATAAATCTATTCAGCCCTTTCTTATCAAGATGGAAGAATGTTGAATGCATTCATTTAATTATGTAACAGTAAACTAGCGGAAAGAGTAAATATTCCCAGCAGAATCTCAAACGCATTATGGTTGCAATTGTAATTAATTCTAGAAAATTTTTACTTGCAATCAAAATGTGAGACAAATTGGGCCTCTATACCATGTAGTTCACTACCTTAAAAATATTTTCTACACGTTTATTTTTACTTTATTAATCTTTTATTTCCATTCCCTGACTCAAATGGGAAAATCAAGCTCCAAATGATTTACTCTGTCAAGCTGGTATTTGCTCTCCCTTGTCCTTCATTTTTTCCATTTTAAATATTTAAACCATTTATTCCCACTTTTTGTTCTGAGATGATTGCAGCATCACATGCGTTTGTAAGAAATAAAGTGATGCTGTCTATTCTTCACCCAGTTTTCCCCAATGGTAACATTCTGGATAACTACATCAACATTGATATAAATCACCAACCTTTTTAAACCTCATGTATAAACACGCATTCATTTGTGTGTTTCTGTGTGTATTTACTTCTAGGCAATTTTTTTTTACATGTACAGATTCATGTGGCCACATTAACACTGAACTACTGATCCATGACAAGGATCTCTTAAGGTAACTCTTAAGAGGCACAGCCACCTCCCTTCCTCATCTCCTCTACTCCCTACCTAGGGCAATCACTAATCTGTTCTTCATCTCTGTAATTTTGTTATTTCAAGAATGTTACATAAGTAGAATCATATAATATGTAGTCTTTTTTTTTTTTTTTTTTTTTTTTTTTACTTAGCATACTTCTCTCAGGATTCATCCAAATAATTGTATCAATAGTTTATTTATTTTTTCTTTTTTAAAAAGAGATGGGGTCCTGCTCTGTCACCTAGGCTGGTGTGCAGTGGCATGATCATAGCTCACCGTAACTTTGAATTCCTGGGCTCAAGTGATTCTACCACCTCAAACTCCTAAGAAGCTGGTTCTAGAGGCATGTGCTACTACAACAGGCTAATTTATTTTTTAAAATTTAAGAGATGGATCAATATATTGCTGAGGCTGGTTTCAAACTCCTGGCCTCAAGCAATCCTCCTGCCTCAGTCTCCAGAGTTGGTGCAATTACAGGTTACTCAACTCCATATCCAGCTTTCATTCCTTTTTATAAACTGAATAAATTTCCATGGACTATAAACACAGTTGTTTATCCATTCATCTACTGAAGGACATTTGGGCTGATTTCAGTTTGGGACTATTATAAATAATAGCTATGAGCTGCTATGAACATCTGTGTACAAGTTTTAGGGTGAACATTAAGTTTTCATTTCTCCAGGATAAAAGGCCCCAAAATCCAATTGCTGGGTGATATGATATGCACATGCTTAAAATGTTCTTAATTTTAATGTAATCAAGCTTTTTACATTTTAAAAGCTTACCATTTTTGGTGTCCTGTTTAAGAAATATTTGCCAAATCTCATGTTGTACTGATTCACCCCCTTTTACCCTCCCTCGCTTCTCCCTATTTCCCCTCCCCTCCCCCACATCATTGATCTCTCACTTTTAATGGCCACTCTCTGCCCTCTAATCAACTGCTCTGGCACTACTAATCCACTCTCTTTAATAGTTATATAATATGTCAAGGTATGTGTGTCTAAAAACTGTACCTTAGTTATCTTTGCTCCCAGTTTTCTTTCCCTGTTATGAACAATGCTACAATAATGTCCTTGCTTACATTTCCTTACATTCTGGTACTTTCAATTGTTAGGAATAGAGTTTCAAGAGTGGTAATATCAGATTGAGGTATATATGCATTTTTAAATTTTAATAGATATTTCTGGAAAGTCTGTGCCAATTCACATTTCCACAACCAGTCATGAGAGTACTTTTTGCCTCATACTCTTTCCAACAGTGAACTAACAGTTGAAATTTTTAAAGTTTGATGGAAGTAAATGTATTCTGTGCTATTCATCTGGTTTATATTTGCTTAATACTAATGAACTTGAGTTTCTTTTCATATATTTGTTGGCTGTTTGGATTTGCTTTCTGTGAATTGCATTTTAAAAATTTTATCTTATTTTTAAATTCAGTTGCAGAGGTGTTTCACTGTACAGCTTCAGGAATGCCATCAGTAGCCTTAATTATTAGTCCTTTTCTCATCAGTTTGTAAGTAATACGTAAAATCAAATTATAAATGGCAAAACATACAATTATTGTAATTGAAATCAGGAAGTAGAGAGGAGTGGTCACTGTCATTATTGATTAACATTTTCTTATAAAGGAGATGTTAAAATTAATCCCCTTTTCCCCTGGTAATATGACTGTTTTACCTAGAAAGCCTGAGATGCTATGTTAACAAGAGTAAAAAAAAATGTGGCCAAGATAACTATGTAAAAAGCAAGAATCTCTATTCCACAGGGCAGGGGTGGGGATGAGGTGGGGTGGGGTGGAAGTGAGCCTAAAAATAGTAAGCAAAAACATTCCTCTTTTACAACAAGAACATCATGGTAAAAATACTTAGAAACAGGCCAGTGCCGTGGCTCACGTCTCTAATCCCAGCACTTTGGGAGGCTGAGGTGGGCAGATCGCTTGAGCTCAGGAGTTTCAAACCAGCCTCAGCAATATAGTGAATATCTCTATTAAAAATACAAAAAAATAGCCTGGCATGGTGGCACACACCTGTGGGCTCAGCTACTTGGGAGGCTGAGGTAGGAGGATCCCTTGAGCCCAGCGGGTAGAGGTTGCAGTGAGCCAAGATCATCTCACTGCACTACACACCCAGCAACAGAGTGGACCCTCTCTAAAAACAAAACAAACTTAGAAGTAAAAATTAACAAAAAATACAAAGAGCCTGCAGAAATTAAACTATATAACCTTACTCAAGAACATAAAACAAGACATGAAAGAATAGAAAGATATACTTAAATCATAAGTGTCAGTGGTCCCAAAACTTATATTTTAATTTAATGCCATTTCAGTCAGAATCCCAAAGGGGTTGGTTTTCATCAGAACTGGATAAAATAATATTACTTGTAAGAATAAATGTTTGAAAATGACCATGGAAAAAAGAATGCTGGTAGGCATACTTGCTTTCTGGACTAAAACGTACAATAAAACCAATGTAATCAAGTTAACGTGGTGTTGATATAGAGGCAGACAAATAGATCCATGGAACAAATCACAAAATCCAAAAGTAGACCCTACTGAAATGTAACATATTTCCTTGGTATTTACTCATGATATACTATGACAATTTAAGGACAGAAAAATTGATCATTTATTAAGAGTGATAGTTCAAATAACTGCTCATCTGGAAGAAAATAAATTTAAATACCTGTATCATTTTTAAAAATAAATTCAAGATGTATTACAGGCATATATGGAAACATAAAATAAATCGTGCTAAAAAAAATCTAAAAAAACTACAAACCCATAATCTACACGGGTTTTATAATTTTTAAAAATTGTATTGGTAACAAAAAAATTTTACATCACAGGCAGACAGCAGAAACCCCTTATTGACAGAAAGAACTCCTACAAATTTATAAAAAGAGGACAAAGGACAGATTTCATTTTTTAAAAGGTTTCCAAGTAGTGATTTTTAAACAATTTTGAAGGTCGTAGGTCTCAATGACAATATGGTTAAAACTAGGGACTCTCTCCCCTCAACAACATTCATCTTTACGAAGAACATTTTGCATATAATTTTGGGTGTTTCTCAGATCACCCCTGTCTCCAAGTCCATTCATTCCCTTCTTTGATATAAATGGAATCATACACTATGTGGCCTTTTTGGTCTGGCTTCTTTCACTTAGTATAATGTTTTCAAGATTCGTGGACCCCTGAGTAAGGATCACTGCTTTTCGGTCAAAATTCTCTTTTTCTAATTTACAATTTTTTGACAAAATAATTTAAACAGCTCCATTTTGAACTAATTATATATCATAATATTTGTTAGCATATTAATAAATATAATCATTTAGGAAAAGTTTTCAAAAAGCAAGTCTCTTGGCTCACATTTTTACTATGTTCTATTATACTACCAGAGGAGATCAGTTAAAAACTTAGGAGGCTGAGAAATGCATTTCCAATTCTCTAATCACCCTCCTGAGTAACTGGCAGTCAAAGTATGTGGGTTGAGACATAATTAATTAGGTCCACTCTAATAACATTCTCATAAGAAAATCTGACACTTGGCATTACTAGATTCCCTGTCTCATAGGGGCCAACCCAGCTGACACTTTCATTAATCAGCATTATCCACTCTGTCCCAAAGTGGAAGTCCTTTGCCAGTATGAATACAAAGTGTTTAGGATGCATAGGTACGAAGCAAGGATTTAAGTTTTTCTTTCTTTCTTTCTTTCACTTTTTTTAGAGACAGGGTCTCGTTATGTTGCCCAGGCTAATCTGGAACTCCTAGCCTCAGGTGATCCTCCTGTCTTGACCTCCCAAAGTGCTAGGATTATAGGTATAAGTATAGTGGCCTTTTTATTTTTATAAATAGCTCTTGATGTCTTTTTTTAGCTTATTTTAGCAAGAAAGAATTTTAAAAAGATACATCAGGAAATATGTTGACATTATTAACGTGGATATTATCTGTATTGATAAAATGGCATTACTTATTTATAAATGCTTTATTTGGAGTTGTATTAGAGATATTCTAGATGTTTGATGTTTTCTTCTTTGATGATTTCCTAGACCTCGTATAACAATTAGGTTCTCTTAATTTTAAAATTCAAATTGGTTGGCAGTGACTGTGCTGAAATAGATGGTGAGACCGAGACAGACGGTGAAACCATGTCTGGTCTCAGCAGAAAAGTGAGAGATGATCTAGCAGAACTCTCTCAGTCCATGCTTTGAGAACAGGGTTCTGGTTGTCAGCATCATATCCAACCACAGAGTTCCATTCCTACCTGCACAGAGTACCATCATCTTCAGTATCCTTGGCTTCCCTTTACACCTCTTCCCAAATCTATCCTCTGATGCCCTTCCTTTGGAAACCCAGATACCGTTCCTTCACAAGAGGGCAGTTGGCAACGGTATAACTCAATTCAGATGAAGGCGGCCTGGCCAGTCTTGGTATCTTAGCTACCAGTGAATGAATTTCATAACCCTAAGTCATAAGTGGCTTTCTCTGACCCATTAGAAGATAAATCCAAATGACTAAGAAGTCTGTCCCTCCAAGAGAAGAGAGTAGAATCCAAATACCAAGATCTCATGCTCCTTGTGAAAGAGCTCTTGATTTTGGAAAATGCCCTCAGGTTTAAGCCTTTACCTTTTGTGAAGTCACAGGTCAGTGTAACTCTAGTAGAGTTGATTTTAAGTTTGCTCTTAAAAATAATCACATAAAAGCATAAGCTATATGTTGGAAATATCCTGGTTTTAGTTCACACTTAAAAATGTACATAGTTCTACAAATTCAAATGTACATAAAAATATAGTTTGATATTCTTTGTTGTATTGTTTATGATGCAGACTGCTGTAATTTCAAGAACTGATATAAATAAAATGACGCACTTTAAAACATTTTCTATTTTTGAAATCTGAACATGAATCATTCACATAACCGAAAATTATATTTTTAAAAAGAAATACATGCCTAGTCTATCCTTCTAAAGTAACTGTTCTCTTAAATAAGCTATGATAGAAATACAATCATTACCAGTTAACTTTGAAAACACATCTGTTGAAGAGTATTGTTTTAAAGAATATGCTATGAAATTATTTTCAAAAGCTACATAAATGAGAAGCTACTAATGTTCTGAAATCTGTTGTTTCTGCACAGGTAAAAGTTTGTTCAGGAATCCCCAAATTTGTATGACTGAATAAAAGATAATACCACGTTATAGTGCAAAAAACAAGACAACACTGATAACACCTATTTTATGTAAGGTAGGAGAATAAATTTCCAAGTTATTTGGCATAGAAAAAAATTCATTTCTACCAACTTGGATTTTATTATCCTGTAAGAATTTGATTTGTATACACCTAGATAAGACAAATATAACCAACAAAATCTACCAGGTCAGTCCTTACAGTCTACTAAATTTTTTATCTGTTATTTACTCATTAGCTGACTTGTAGAGAGATCTGATAAATTGAAACTGGAAAATATGCTCCAGTTTCATTCAAAAGTTTCATGCACTAAAAGGCATCTCCCCGAAGATCATTTTGAGTTGAAGAGAAAAATATTTGCTAAGTTTTTCCAAGGTAGAACAAAATATTTTTAAATGGCAGCTTTTGAAACCTAAGAAGAATTTCATTGAAACTTCCAGAGGCCACTATTTTTTATTAAAAATAATAAAATTCTTAGCTTCTCTTTCCTTGTTACCACACCCTTAACATGAGCTATCTCCGATAAATGGATTTCATTATTCTATATTCTGTTCATTTTGAAGAGGCTAGCCTCAGTATTTGGTACCAAGGTATAAAAAAGACCCTTAAAATGTGGGTAATCATTCCTGTCCAGCAGGGGTACCCAACCCTCAGACCACAGACTAATGCCAGCCAGTGAGCTGAGCAAGCGAAGCTTCATCTGCATTTACAGCCACTCCCCATCACTTGTATTACCACTTGAGCTCTGCCTCCTGTCAGATCAGCAGTAGCATTAGATTCTCATAAGAGACTGAACCCTATTATGAACTGTGCATGCCAGGGATCTAGGTTGGGAGGTCCTTATAAGAATCTAACACCTGATGATCTGTCACTGTCTCTCATCAGCCCCAGATAGGACTGTCTAGTTGTAGGAAAACAGGCTTAGGGCTCCCACTGATTCTACATTATGGTGAGTCGCATAATTATTTCATTATGTATTACAATGTAACAATATTAGGCTGATGAAAAAGTAAGTGCAGTTTTTCTCATTAAAAGTAAT
This sequence comes from Sapajus apella, assembly GCF_009761245.1. Taxonomy (NCBI): domain Eukaryota; kingdom Metazoa; phylum Chordata; class Mammalia; order Primates; family Cebidae; genus Sapajus; species Sapajus apella. The sequence goes on along the minus strand of NW_022436946.1, from coordinate 65,874,949 downwards.
GGCAAAAATTGCAATTACTTTTGTACCAACCTACAACAGAAATAAAGTGCACAATAAATGTAATGTGATCGAATCATCCCCAAACTATCCCCCCACCACCACCCTGGTCTTTGGAAACACTGTCTTCCACAAAACTGGTCCCTGGTGCCAAAACGGTGGGGAACTACTGCTGTACAGTGTATTTGTGTACTGTGATCCCTAAGTATCTACAGGGGAGTAATTCCAAGATGCCCCCCTGCAACACACTCACATACATACAACCTGCAAATAACAACATTCATTGGTATTCGCTACACCCTTAAAATGGTGTAGTGTTTGCATATAACCCACACATATCCTCCCATAAAAAAACATTTCGAGATTACTTATAATATCTAACACAATGCAAATTCTATGTAAATAGTTGTTACATAGTATTTTTAAATTAGTATTATTTTTTATCGTTGTATATTTTTTTAATGTTTTTTAACCCCTGAATATTTTCCATCTGTGGTCGGCTTAATCCTCCTATGAGGAACCCGTGGATGATGAAGGCTGATTGTTTCACTTGGTGTGGCAGGGGGTAGGGAAGGAGTTAAATATAATTACTCAAGAAATCAATATTCTGGAAACATTTTAAAGTAATTGTAAGAAAACTGTGAAAGGTAAGTAAGCACCTGAATTTACCAATGTTAAAAGAGCTTTAAAAAAAAAACTTGTCCTTTTTAAAAAACATATTGTGAATATTAAAACATTGTCATTCTCTGAATCAATTCATACTATAATGAGAAATATTTATGAATGTTAAAATGAGGAAAGCTTATAATTTTTAGCCTGGGGAGTCTAGGGTATAGGAAGAAAGCACAGCATTTCTTGATGATCTGAATAAAAACGCTTATTTTTTTACTTTAACAAAAATATCACTTATAACCAAAATACTTTTGTTCAAATTTCGATAAATATATCTCAAATACATAAACTTGCTTTAGTTTAATAAGATAAAAACATAGATTTTTCAGTGTAAGTAGCAAAATTATACTTTTGATATCTGAGTTCTTCTCTTTATTAAGACTCCAAGCATCTTCAATTTTGCTTCCTAATTACTTACAATATTGAGTTTTAGAAACTAGCAAAAAATAAGTAATTGCTTTAAAGTAAGAAATCTCTAAAACTCAAGACTTAAATGACTGTAGATCTAATTGACATGGAAAGATGGTCATTATATTTTGATAGGTTTTTTTAAAAAATGAAGAACAGCACATGTAACTACGCTTAACTTAGGCAAACTTAAATTTTCTAGCCATATCCTTCTGTGTATATGTACATAAAGAGATGTAAGCAAAGAAGAGTACCAAAATACTAGCAGTAGTTGTCAGTGTGGGCTACGAATATAAAAATTCTGCTTGCCCTCTTCTATTTTTTCTTGTATTGTTTCAAATAGTTCACAAGAAATATAAACTATTTTGGTGATATACACAAAGTAGAGTTACTTTTGTTTTGAGGATATATAAAATGAAATGTCTTTGAAAGCTTTAAAACATGGATTAACATAATTTTTTTATGAGAAACTGACCAAGTCATCTTAACAAGTAAACTTAATTTTTATTTGAATTAAGGTAAGTTTTAAAAAACTAACCTAAAAAGTAGTCTTCTCCATGAAGAAAGGTACCTAAGGTGCTAAATTTGGAATTTAAGATTTTTGTCATTAGCATCAGTCAAGTTGCTGTAGATATTAAAATGTATACAAATTGACAAATCTGGTGGTTGCTATTAATAGAATTCTTAGGTAACAAAGAATACAAAATAAGTAACACAAATGACAGACTATTTGGGGTGATCTGAGTAGGTATATTATCTATTATTAAGAGAAGTATTACTAAGAGATAAAGAGAGATGTTAATAGAACCAGGAAAATTTTTTTTTTTAGTTCCAGGAAAAAAAGCTCACATCCAAGATATGTAAGGCAATATTATTTCAGGTAATTTCCATTAACTAGGAACAAGGTAAAAAAAGCCCGTGTTACAAGAACAGAAAACCAAACACCACATTTTCACTCATAGGCTGGTGATGAACAATGAGAACACTTGGGCACGGAGAAGGGAACAACACTCATAGGGCTAGGTGGGAAGGGAGCCGGAAATTGGGAGGGGAGGGAGGGGGTGCGTGGGACGGGAAGGATGGGGAGGGATAACACCAGGAGAAATGCCTGATGTAGGTGACGGCTGTGAGGGGGAGATGGAGACAGCAAACCACCATGGCATGTATGTACTTATGCAACAATCCTGTAGGATGCAGGACATGCACATATACCCCAGAGCCCAAATACAATAAAAAAAAAAAAAAAAAAGCTCATGTTATTTGCCTTAGCACTTGGCAGAAACAAACCGGGTAACGTGGCTTTTTGGAGAGTTGGTGTCTAACCAAACAAACATTCAACCTAATATCCATTCAGATTTTTTATTATGCACAATAAAGTAAAATCATAGAACCCATAATAGCCTGGTGCTATGGTTGCATTAGGTCTTGCAGCTTAATCAGAGCCAGCTTAAGTCTTATCAGACCAAACAGCTGTTTTAACGGTTGGGTTTTTCCAAAATTAAAATATTCTATTCCTGACAGTGCCTAGCAACTCAACTGTTAAAACAGCTGCTCATGTTGAAGAGTTAAAAACTGAGTGTACATACAATTTTTCCCCCATTTACAACTGCTCTGAGATTCTTTCAGAATAGAAGTTCCTAAACTTCATACTGACATCTCCCAACCTGTGTTAAGTTTTTATGCTTGTATTGCCTCTACATCTGTCCTTCAGCCAATATTTCTGCCATCATCACCTGTCTTGGTGTTTGCTTTTTGTCTCCATCATACTCTAAACCATAATTGCCAACTGATGGTTTTGTTCTTCCCTCCTTAGAAACATCATCTGTGTGCTTTACATTTACTCCTCCATTGTCTTAGAAGCATTTTCACTTCCTCTGAAACAGGTGGTAACTCAGAGTCTCCAGGTTCTACTAAGTGAAATATTATTTCTAATGACTTACACTAGTACTACTAAGGTTAAAGAAGATAAAGGTAAGACCCTTAAAAATTATCCAGAAATGGTCTCTGGCACAGAATTTTCAATTTTAGTCACTTAATAAATGTCTTCAAGGCCGGGAGCAGTGGCTCACGCCTATAATCCCAGCACTTTGGGAGGCCAAGGTGGGCGGATCACAAGGTCAGGAGTTCAAGACCAGCCTGGCCAACATGGTGAAACCCCGTATCTACTAAAAGCACAAAAATAAGCCAGGCGTGGTGCGTGGTGGCAGGCGCCTGTAATCCCAGCTACTCAGGAGGCTGAGGCAGGAGAATCACTTGAACCTGGGAGGCGGAGGTTGCAGTGAGTCGAGATTGTGCCACTGCACTCCAGCCTGAGCGACAAGAGCAGGACTCCATCTCAAAAAAAAAAAAAAAGTCTTCAAAATGTTGCATTTTCACCATGATCCCTATCAAAGATGCCTATTTGTCTAATTTTCTGTGCATACAGACCTATTAACCAACAATTATATTACCTACAATGATTATTTAGCTTTAACAATATATCCAAGTCTCTACCCAACCTTTCTATCCACCTTTTCACCCATCTATTCACCTACAGTCTCAGCTTAAAATCCTTGCCAAGTGGACTGGATACAACAAAGCTAAATTGACTCTGATAAGCTCTTAATAAGTACAAAAGATATTGATCCTCATGTTGTAACATTTGCTTCATTCTCTCATAATGTCCTTACTCCTCACAAATGTATTGCATTACAAACTTCCCAGCACTTTGGGAGGCCAGGCAGGTGCATCACCTGAGGTCAGGAGTTTGAGATCAGCCTGGCCAACATGGTAAAACCCTGTCTCTACTAAAAAATACAAAAATTAGCCAGGCGTTTTAGCAGGTGCCTGTAATCCCAGCTACTCAGGAGGCTGAGGCAGGAGAATTGCTTGAATCCGGGAGATGGAGGCTGCACTCCAGCCTGGGCAACAAGAGCAAAACTCCATCTCAAAAAACAAAACAAAAAAGCAAAAAACCTTAGCTCCCAGGATCTGTCTAAAAATAGAATTACTACAGGACCCAGACTTATCAAACCTGAACATACTTACAAAAATGCTGAACACATTTCAAGATTACAAAATTTTCCCTGTAGCAGCTCCAGCTCTTCCACTGGGTTATATACGGAGAGATTCAGGCACATTAATCTCAGAAACAACCTCTCTCTCATGCCTCACATCTCAGTGGGAAAGGGCAGAAGCCAAAGACACTTCAACAAGTACAGATACCACAAATGAAAAGGTGCTCCCAGATCTTGTACCAGGCAACACGGTCCTGGGGCAAGTTGACACTAATGGAGACACTGGAGTGCTGAGTGAAACAGCTTGATTCTAGGGCTGGAAGTCATTTTAATAAGTCATGTCAAAGCCTAAATTATAAGCCTGGTAGAGCTAAATTTTCCTAATTAAAGGAGACTTTGAAATACTGGCTTTGCTGTCACTATCCTATTATCATAACGTCAGTGCAGAGACACCAAAGTCTCCTAACTTTATTTTCAAGTAAGTCTGCAGAACAGTGTTCATTCTTCCAGCTTACAGTATTGTTAGGATCAGGTTTGCTTTACAGGGCTAAACATAGAAAAGTTTTCATTTTTAATAAGAGCTTAGATAAATAACCATAAGTCCCAAAGGGCCTTGTTAAAGCAGCCTCATAAAAGTTTTACACTTGCATATGAGTTTGAAAAAAAACACAAATGTCTACCTAGCAGTTTGAGCTCCTGCTGACTTCTCTAGCCTTGGGGAAGTCATTGTTAAAATTCATATGTCTTGGTATTTCAAATGATTTAAATCAGTCTATTATGATAAATCACCATGAAGTACACCAAATGAAAGACACTGTTCAAACAAAAATTTCAATTTTAAATACATAAAATACACACAATGCACCCATCCGTATGTTTAAATAGCATTAAGGTTCTGATACATTACTCATCACCACATTTTATCCTCAGAGCCTAGCATGCAAAAACATATTTTGTACTAGGTGATCTATTTTCCCTTTCTTTTTTTAGGAGGTCATTTCAACATATTTTGACTCTACTCTTAAGAATAAAAGTCTATGGAGGAAAGGTCCAAAAAAATTGGAAACTAAATCAGTTGGAATAATATAACATACATAGTAGGTAATGTTAACATTTTATCACCTCCCTTACAACACCTGGGAAAATCAAAACTGAAACAGTATATTCAAAAGGTGAGCCAATGATTACTAGCAGAACAGAATCTTATGTACAAACAATGGAACACTAGAGAGGCCTTTTTAAAAGAGCCCCAGTACCTAGCACATCATCTTGCAATATGATAAATGCTTAATACACACTTGCTAAATGCTTTTTAAACCATCAAATAGATAATCTTTTGCGATTTTTATACCATTACAGGACGATTATCATTAGTGCCTCTCTGAACTTTGGACCAGTAACCAGCAATCGCCACCCAACTCTAAAATTGTGTAAAATTTCAATGATAGCACCTTGGAGTACATATTACCCTGAGGTGAATTTTGCTCCTCTGAACATTCCTAACATGTGGCTCTCTGGTCTTTGTTTGAAAAACTCCAATGACAGAGAAACTCACTACCAGGAAGTTCTCTGAACTGAGTGAAATTTGCTCTTCAGAACCTGAGTCCTTCAGAAAATATCTGACATTTAACATTTTCTCCTGATTTTTCTCTAAGCTAAACATTCCCCAAGTTTCTTCCAATACTGATTTCTTATTTATTTTTATTTGTATAAATTTATGGGGTAAAGTGCAATTTTATTACATGGATACACTACATAGTGACGTCTAAGCTTTTAGTGTATTATCACCAAAATAATCTACACTGTACAAATGAAGTAGTTTCTCATTACCTTCTCACACCCTTCCAACTCTCCAACATCTATCATTCCACACTCTATGTCCATGTGTGCACAATATTTAGCTACCACTTTTAAGTAAGAACATGCAGTATGACTGCCTGCTAATCAGTTGTCTCACTCACATTTATCATTCCACACTCTGTGCCCATGTACACACATTATCTAGCTCCCCGTTGTAAGTAAGAACATGCAGTATATGACTTCCTGTTTCTCAGTTATCTCACGCAAGATAATGGCTCCCAGTTGCATCCACGTTGCTGCAAAAGACATGATTTCATTCTTTTTCAGGGCCAAACAGCATTCCTTTTTTTATATATATCACATTTTCTTTATCCAGCCATCCACTGATGGACATTCAGGTTGATTATGTATCCTTGCTATTTTGAGATTTTGAGTACTGCTGGAATAAACATGTAAATGCATGTATCTTTTTGATATAATGATTTCTTTTCCTTTGGGTAAATACCTAGTAGTGGGATTGCTGGATTGAATGGAAGTTCTATATTTAATTGAGAAGTCTCCATACTGTTTTCTGTAGAAGTTGTTCCAATTTACATTCCTACCAACATTGTAAAGTGTTCCCCTTGCTCTGGATTCTCACAACCATCTGTTCGTTTTTGACATTTTAGTAGACATTCTGATTGGTGTAAGATATCTCATTGTGGCTTTAATTTGCATTTTCCTGATGATTAGTTATGTTAAGCATTTTCTCATGTTTGTTGAACATTGGTATGTCTTTTGAATAATGTCCATTCACGTCCTTTGCCCACTTTATAATGAAGTTATTTGAGATTTTTTGTTACATTGAGTTTTTTGTAAATTCTGGATATAAGTCCTCTGTCAGTTGCACAGTTTACAAATATTTTCTCCCCTTCTTCATGTTGTCTGTTCACTAAGTTATTTACTGTCCTGTACACAAGCTTTTTAGTTTAATTAAGTTCTATTTGTCTATTTTTGTCTTTGTTGCTTGTGCTTTTGAGGTTTTAGTCATAAATACTTTGCCTAGGCCAATGTCCAAAAGAGATTTTCCTAGGTTTTCTTCTTGTATTTTTATGGTTTTAAGGTCTTACATTTAAGTCTTTAATCTGTCTTGATTTCCATATGGTAAGAGATAGTTTCATTCTTACATAAGGATTTCCAATTTTCCCAGCACCATTTACTGAAAAGGGTGTCCTTTCCCCAGTGTGTATTTTTTTAATCTTTGTCAAAAATCAGCTGACTGCAGATATGTGACTTTTTATCTAGGTTCTCTATTCTGTTCCCTTGGTTTATGTCATTATTTTTATACCAGAACCATGTTCCAACAGTGATCTCATATCATATGGATGAGTTTCCTTACTATTCCAGTTTTTATCAACATAGTGATCATTTATTAAAATAATCCTACCATGATCTTCTTCAGTGACAAATGGAAATTTGCATAGTACCTTATATGGTATCCAATTCCTTCACATATATATTTTGATTTAGTGTTTATAACAACATTGTAAAATAGGGTTTCATTTTACAAACAAACTGAAGTTCAGGAGGTTAAATGAACATGCACATGTTTCTCCAGAAGAGCCAGAATTCAAGTCCTGGCTCCAAAGTGTTTTCTATCACACCTTTGAGGCTGTCTTGTTAGCTGTAAAATGGAGGTAATAATATTTGACCTTTAAGCTTCAAAGCTTTCTTGTGAAAATCAAAGAGATAACACATGAACATAGCATAAAAGGTATGTTTTTATTACCAAGATCATCCATATGCAGAAGATTTCTGCTCTCTTAAGTATATAATTTATGAATGGGAGCAGTCCAAGTCATAGGTGACATGTTACTGTTTTTTACCTCCAGAATGCAAAGCATATAGCAACTAAATGATCCAGTAGTATAATAAGACCAATGCTGCCTATAAAGTAGTAGGAAAGTCACTCATCTTTTGGAGTCCTGAATTCAATGAAGAAAGCATTTTCTTAAATTTTTTTTTTACTTAATTACTTTATTATGTGCTAAAAAAAACATAAGAATAATTCATTACAGGCATAAGCAGGAGGTAATTATTTGCATTAATCACTTCTTTTTTTAAATTATACTTTAAGTTCTGGGGTACATGTGCAGAATGTGCAGGTTTGTTACATAGGTATACACGTGCCATGGTGGTTGGCTGAATCCATCCCTCAGTCATCTACATTAGATACTTCTCCTAATGTTATCCTTCCCAAATCCTCCTACCCCCTGCTATCCCTCCCCTATCCTCCTCAACCCCCAACAGGCCCCAGTATGTAATGTTCCCCTCCCTGCGTCCATGTGTTCTCATTGCTCAACACCCACTTATGAGTGAGAACATGTGGTGTTTGGTTTTCTGCTCTTGTGTCAGTTTGCTGAGAATGATGTCTTCCAGCTTCTTCCATGTCCCTGCAAAGGACATGAACTCATCCTTTTTTATGGCTGCATAGTATGCCATGGTGTATATGTGCCACATTTTTTTTATCCAGTCTATCCTTGATGGGCATTTGGGTTGGTTCCAAGTTTTTGCTATTGTAAACAGTGCTGCAATAAACATACATGTGCATTTGTCTTTAAAACAGAATGAATTATAATCCTTTAGGTATATACCCAGTATTGGGATTGCTGGGTCAAATGGCATTTCTATTTCTATCTTGAGGAATTGCCACAAACTTCCACAATGGCTGAACTAATTTACACTCCCACCAACAGTGTAAAAGCATTCCTATTTTTCCACAACCTCTCCAGCATCTATTGTCTCCTGATTTTTTTTAATGATCGCCATTCTAACTGGCAAGAGATGGTATCTCAATGTGGTTTTGATTTGCATTTCTCTAATGACCAGTGACGATGAGCTTTTCTTCACGTTTGTTGGCTGCATAAATGTCTTCTTTTGAAAAGTATCTGTTCATATCCTTTGCCCATTTTTTGATGGGGTTGTTTGCTTTATTCTTGCAAATTTGTTTAAGTTCTTTGTAGATTCTGGATATTAGCCCTTTGTCAGATGGGTTGATTGCAAATTATTTTTTCTGATTCTGTAAGTTGCCAGTTAACTGTAATAACAGTTTCTTTTGCTGTGCAGAAGCTCTTAAGTTTAATTAAATCCCATTTGTCTATTTTGACTTTTCTTGCCAATGCTTTTGGTGTTTTAGTCATGAAGTCCTTGCCTATGCCTATGCCTATGTCCTGAATGGTACTGCCTAGGTACTGCCTTCTAGGATTTTTATGGTGTTAAGTCTTATGTTTAAATCTTTAATCCATCTGGAGTTAAATTTTGTATAAGGTGTAAGGAAGGGATCCAGTTTCAGCTTTCTGCATATGGCTAGCCAATTTTTCCAATGCCATTTATTAAATAAGGAATCCTTTCCTCATTGCTTTTGTCAGGTTTGTCAAAGATCAGATGGTTGTAGATGAGTGGTATGTTACTTCTGAGGCCTCTGTTCTGTTCTATTGGTCTGTATCTCTGTTTTGGTACCAGTACCATGCTGTTTTGATTACTGTAGCCTCATAGTATAGTTTGAAGTTTAGTAGCATGATGCCTCCAGCTTTTTTTTTTTTTTCCTTAGGATTATCTTAGCTATGCAAGCTCTTTTTTGGTTCCATATGAAGTTTAAGGTGTTTTTTTCCGATTCTGTGAAGAAAGTCAATGGTAGCTTGATAGGGATAGCATTGAATCTATAAATTACTTTGGGCAGTATGGCCATTTTCACAATACTAATTCTTTCTAACCATGAGCAAGGAATGTTTTTCTATCTGTTTGTATCCTCTCTTATTTTCTTGAGCAGTGCTTTGTAGTTCTCCTTGAAGAGGTTCTCCATATACCTTTTAAGTTGTATTCCTAGGTATTTTATTCCCTTTGTAGCAATTGTGAATGGGAGTTCACTCATGATTTGGCTCTCTGTTTCTCTGTTATTGGTGTATAGGAATGCTTGTGATTTTTGCACATTGATTTTCTATCCTGAGACTTTGCTGAAGTTGCTTATCAGCTTAAGGAGGTTTTGGGCTAAGATGATGGGGTCTTCCAAATACACAATCATGTCGTCTGCAAATAGAGACAATTTGACTTCTTCTTTTCCTAATTGAATACTCTTTCTTTCTTTTTCTTGTTTGATTGTCCTAGCCAGAACTTCCAATATGTTGAATAAGAGTGGTGACAGAGGGCATCCTTGTCTTGTGCCAGTTTACAAAGGGAATGCTTCTTTTGCCCATTCAGTATGATACTGGCTGTGGTTCTGCCATGCTGGTGTTCCAGACACCGCTGTGCTATGAGAAAAAAACAAAAACAAAAAACCCACTGTGGCCTCATCCAGGAAGTGGACTTTTCTGTATACTCTGGCTCAGATACTGCACTTTTCCATGGTCTTCACAACCGCAGACCAGGAGATTCTCTCTGGCGCCTACTACACCAGCACCCCAGGTTTCCAGCACAAAACTGGGCAGCCTCAGCCTCCCAAAGTGCCAGGATTACAGGCATGAGCCATCGTACTTGGCTGAAATGTATTTTTGGCTCTTTTTTGGTATCATTATGAACTCATGGATGTCAATATATATGTTGTTTTATCTTTATTAAGTTGTTATCCTTATTGAAGCTCATATTTACCCATTTTTTTCACCAGTGAAGCCTATTCAAGTTGTCTCCTGAGTCCTTTTTCACATGACCCCCATAATGCTTGATACTTTCTTTTCTATTATAACAAGATATTACAAGCTGTTCTTGTATACTACATACTACATCCTGTGATCAATCCACTTCTGGTTGGATCCCTGGTTGTTTTTAGTAGGGAATGTTATTTAGAGATAAAATAATGTAGGCCCTAGGGATGCACTGCCATTGGGTTAGTCAATACTTTTAGGCTTTTTCAGTGAACAGAGATAAAAAGTAGTATTTTTTTTTAAAGGTTAAAACAAACTATGTGCTTATTTTAATACTTCAATTTCAAATTCAGGACTACACAGTTTTATTTAATCTCATCAATCTCGCATCTGTAGTACTTTCTCTCTCTCATCTCAAAATCCCAGTTCTCAAGACACCAACCTAATTGCTCATTTGACTTATCCTAAAATCCACATACAATAGTCTCAGTTTATTACTACCACATTGTCACCAGTAATATGATTGTGAAAAAAGTCTTAAGATGTTTTTGTAGTTTCTTTTGTCATTAGGATATATCTGAAGAGAGATATACACTCCAATGACTGTGTTTTAAAGTCTCCTGGAATACTTTTTTGTGTGTTTATAAAACCAATTTCATATGCACTTTTTTTTTCCATTTCCTTTGGATTTTTTTTTTTTTTTTTTTGAGACAGAGTCTCGCACTGTCGCCCAGGCTGTAGTGCAGTGGTGCGATCTTGGCTCACTGCAATCTCTGCCTCCTGAGTTTAAAGCAATTCTCCTGCCTCAGCCTGCCGAGTAGCCTGTAATGGACTACAGGCATGTGCCACCATGCCCAGATAATTTTTTTGTATTTTTAGTGGAGACAGGTTTTCGCCATGTTGGCCAGGATGGTCTCAATCTCCTGACATTGTGATCCGCCCTCCTCAGCCTCCGAAAGTGATGGGATTACAGGAGTAAGCCATGGCACCCGGCTTCCTTTGGATTTTCAAAGGTGGTTTTAAAAATCGTATTTTGCTTTATAACTACGTAAAATACATACTTGTTCTCATGTCAAATCTACGAAACCAGATATATTTTATAAAACTTGTATCCTTGTTCTGTTCACTCTTTTCTTCCTTCCTTTATAAATTACTTTATTTAAATTTTACCTATTAGCCTTCGATTTTCAAAATGTAAGCAAATATACTCATAGTCTTACCATTCTTCAATAACAATAGTACACTATACACTTTTTTCTTCACCAGAGAAGCATACAGTGACATCATCATTACTTTTTATAGTAGTATGTTTAATTGAAAGAATATAAGTTATTTGGCCAGCCTCCTATTGATATTTTGGTTGTTTGATTCATTCATTCACTCAATCATTCATTTTATAAATAGTGCTCAAATGAATAGTTGTATGCACATGTTCTTTAATTTCTAGCCAATGTGAACCTGAAATAAATTCCTAGAAATGGAATTGTTGTATCAGAAAATAAATGCACATGTAATTTTGCCAAATTTCCCTCCATAAAGATTATACTATTTTTTATTTCTACCTAAGTATGAGATTTCCCATTTCTCAGTTTCACACACACAAAAAAAATATATATGTGGTCAAACTTTTGGATTTCTGCCAATCTAATAAAGCCCAAGAGAGTTTTACTTACATTTCTTTATTAGGAGTGAGGGTGAATATCTTTTTATATGTTTAGGAGTTCTTTTCATTTCTTTTCCGATGAAGTATCTGTGAATATTTCTACTCCATTTTTCTATGGGATTATTAGCCTTTTTCTTCATTTGTAGATTTTTAGAAATTGGAGACATTAGCCTTGGTCTCTGGTTTAACTTACAAAGTTTTTCATAGTTGTTATTTTTATTTATTTACTTTTTAGATACAGGGTTTCACTCCGTCACCCTGGCTGGAGTTCAGTGGTGATTATAGCTCCCGGCAGCTATAATCAGCTTTACCCTCCAGACTCAGGCAATCCTCCCACCTCAGCCTCCTAAGTAGGTAGGACTGCAGCCCTGCACAACCACATCTGGCTGTTTAATTTTTGTCTTTTTTCTTTCTTCTTCTTTTTTTTTTTTTTTATACTGTGGATAGGAGTTTTGCTGTGTTGCCCAGGCTGGTCTCAAACTTCACCTAGCCTCCTAAAATGATGAGATTACAAGTGTGAGCCACACATGCCTGGCGTCGTATTTATTCTTTATTTTTTTTACTTTGTTTATGATGCTTTTTTGTGTACAAAAGTTTTTTTTTTATTTCTATGTAATCAAATTCATCACTCTCTCTCCTTATTACTTCTAGATTATGAGTCACTATTAAAAAGCTTGCCCCACTCCAAGGCAATGGAAGAATTCATCCATATTTTCTTTCAGTACTTATGTGGTTTCTTTTTAAACCTCTGATCTGTTTGGAATGGCTCCCCATGTAAGATGTAAAGATTATTTTATCTTTTTCTTTGCATTTATCTCAGCATCCCAACACTAATTATTATACATTTTACATTTCCTCACTGTTTGAGAGGCCACCTTTCCTATGTACTATATTTTTATCTAAAATCAGGTCTATTTCTGATGTGTTCCAATGGTCTGTCTATTCATAGGTCAGAATCACACTACTTGAATTATAGTAGCTTAGTAATATATTTTAGTATTAATATCTCTGATAGGGCTAGTCTCTGCCATGATTTCTTTCATTTTCAAGGTTTTCTCACTATTGTTTCCAAATAAACTTTATAATCAACTTGTATAGCTGAAAAAACAAAACAAAATTTGATGTCATTTTTATTGGGTTTTAGTTTATTGAGTTTGTATATTAACCTAGGGTTAACTGACATTTTAATGATAGTTACCTTCTTATCCAAGAATATGATATATATTTCCATTTGCTTAAGAACACTTTTGTAGTGGCCGGGCTCGGTGGCTCATGCCTGTAATGCCAGCATTTTGGGAGGCCAAGGTGGGCATATCATGAGGCCAGGAGTTCAAGACCAGCCTGGAAAACATGGTGAAACCCCATCTCTACTAAAAATATAAAAATTAGCTGGAGGTGGTGGCACATGCCTGTAATCTCAGCTACTTGGGAGGCTGAGGCAGGTGAATCACTTGAACTTGGGAAGCAGGGGTTGCAGTGAGCCGAGATCGTGCCATTGCACTCTGGCCTGGGTGACAGAGACAGAGTGTCTCAAAAAAAAAAAAATTGTTTTGTACTGTCTTCCAAATGTATAATTTACCTCATATATGTTTTTGAGACTTCTGATTAAGTTTAGACATTTTAATTTTTTGTGTGTTGTTAGTGTACATGGCGTCTTCCATAATATGTTGTGACTTTTGAAAAACTATATGCATATATATTTTTATACATATGTATGAATTATACTTTTTTTATATTTTATGTATGTATGCATTATACATATCTGTGTGCATGTATTTTACAAATATATATTCTTTATTTATAGATTTTTATATATTGGGGATATTAGCCTTGTCTCTGGTTTGAATTACAAAGCATTTTTATAGGTGTTATTTTTATTTTATTTTATACAAAATAATTATATTATATATATGTATAATAGTTTTCATATAACCCACCTGCCTTTCTTCCCCTTCTTCTCTTCCTCTCTTCCTTTCTTCATGAGACAGTCTTGATCTGTAACCTAGGCTGGAGTCCAGTGGCATGATCAAGGCCGACTGCATCCTTGACAATCTGGTTTCAAGCTATCCTCCTGCAACTACAGGTGCTACACTGGGACTATGCCACCACACCTGGCTAATTAAAAAATTTTTGTATAGACTGGGTGTCACTATGTTTTCTTTCTTTTTTTTACTGTTATTTTGAGACAGAGTCTCATGATGTTGCCCAGGCTGGTCTTGAACTCCTGGCCTCAAGTAATCCTTCCACCTCAGCTATCTGAAGTGCTGGGATTACAGGGATGAGCCACCATGCCTAACCTGTAACTTGCTAATTAGTAAGTTATTTTATTTGTAGTAGTTTTCTCATGGATGCTTTTGGGTTTTCCTGATATATAATTATACCATCTCAAAAAAAGATAGTTTTACTTCTTCCTTTCCAATTTCTTTGCCTTTAATTGCTTTCTATTTCTATTAGCTATGATCCCCAACACAATGTTAAAGATAAATAATTAAAGCCAATGCTCAACTATATGAGTAATTACGGAAATATTACTTGTAGCAATAAAATATCAAATTGGCAAAATTAAGAAGTACTGATCATGATGAGAAGCAATGGGAATGCTTACGATGCTAGTGTGGGTATAAATTCATATAGTTACTTCAGACAGTTGTTTGGAATTACCTAATAATACTAAGTCCCGATAATTCCACTGCTTATGTAAAGAAAACTCATACATGTTCAAAAGAGATATGAACAAGAGTGCTCACTGCTGTATTATTTTTAATGTAAAAATTGAAAACAATTTAAGTGTCCACAGAAATAACAGATATATAAGTTGCAGTATATTATGACAAAAGAATACCTTACAGCAATTAAAATGAATGAATAAACTACATGTGTCAACATGGAGAAGTCTTAAAAACAAGTGAAAAAAGCAAGTTGCAAAAAAATACAATGTGATACCATTTATATGTCATTAAAAAATATGTAAGAGAAAGAAATAACGGGTATTCAAATAGGAAGAGAGGAAGTCAAATTGTTTCTGTTGGCAGATAACATGATTGTACATTTAGAAAACCCCATCGTCTCAGCCCCAAAGCTCCTTAAGCTGATAAGCAAATTCCGCAAAGTCTCAGGATACAAAATCAATGTGCAAAAATCACAAGCATTCCTATACACCAGTAACAGACAAACAGAGAGCCAAATCATGAGTGAACTCCCATTCACAATTGCTACAAAGGGAATAAAACACCTAGGAATACAACTTATAAGGGATGTGAAGGGCCTTTTCAAGGAGAACTACAAAGCACTGCTCAAGGAAATAAGAGAGGACACAAGCAGATGGAAAAACATTCCATGCTCATGGACAGGAAGAATTAATACTGTGAAAATGGCCAATATTGTGAAACTGCCCAAATTAATTTATAGATTCAATGCTATCCCCATCAAGCTACCATAAACTATCTTCACAGATTAGAAAAAACTGCTTTAAATTTTGTATGGAACCAAAAAAAAAAAAAAAAAAAAAAAAAAAGTCTGTATAGCCAATACAATCCTAAGCAAAAAGAATAAAGCTGGAGGCTTCATGCTACCTGACTTCAAACTATACTACGAGGCTATAGTAACCAAAACAGCATGATACTGGTACCAAAACAGATATATAGACCAATGGAACAGAACAGAGCCCTCAGAAATAATGCCACATATCAGCAGCCATCTGATCTTTGACAACCCTGACAAAACAAACAATGGGGAAAGGATTCCCTATTTAATAAATGGTGTCAGGAATACTGGATAGCCATATGCAGAAAACTGAAACTGGACCCTTCCTACACCTTATACAAAAATTAGCTCAAGATGAATTAAAGACTTGAATGTAAGACCTAAAACCATAAAAAACCTGGAAGAAAACCTAGGCAATACCATTCAGGACATAGGCATGGGCAAAGACTTCATGACTAAAACACCAAAAGCAATGGCAACAAAAGCCAAAATGGACAAATGGGATTTAATTAAACTTAAGAGCTTCTGCACAGCAAAAGAAACTATCATCAGAGTGAACAGGCAACCTACAGAATAGGAGAAAATTTTTGCAATCTATCCATCTGACAAAGGACTATATCCAGAATCTACAAAGAAACAAATTTAGAAGAAAAAAACCAACTCCATCAAAAAGTGAGCAAAGGATATGAAAAGATACTTCTCAAAAGAAGACATTTATGTGGCCAACAAACATAAGAAAAAAAGCTCAGCATCACTGGTCATTAGAGAAATGCAAATCAAAACCAAAATAAGATACCATCTCATGCCAATTAGAATGGCAATCATTAGAAAGTCAGGAAACACATGCAGGGAGGATGGGGAGAAATAGGAATACTTTTACACTGTTGGTGAGAGTGTAAATTAGTTCAACCATTGGGGAACACAACATGGCAATTCCTCAAGGATTTAGAAATAGAAATATCATTTGACCCAGCAATCCCATTACTGGGTATATACCCAAAGGCTTATAAATCATTCTGCTATAAAGACACATGCACACATATGTTTATTGCATCACTGTTCACAACAGCAAAGATGTGGAACCAACTCAAATGCCCATCAGTAATAGACTGGATAAAGAAAATGTAGCACATATATACCATGGAATACTATGCAGCCATAAAAAAGGATGAGTTCATGTCCTTTTCAGGTACATGGATGAAGCTGGAAACCATCATTCTCAGCAAACTTACACAAGAACAGAAAACCAAACACTGCATGTTCTCACTCAGAAGTGGGAGTTGAGTAATGAGAACACATGGACACAGGGAGAGGAACATTACACATCGGGGCCTGTTGGAGGGTGTGGGGCTAGAGAAGGGATTGCAGTATGAGAAATATCTAATGTACATTACGGGATGATGGGTATAGCAAACCATCACAGAATGTGTATACCTATGTAACAAACCTGCACATTCTGTACATGTATCTCAGAACTTAAGGTATAATAATAATAGTATGTAATTTTAATATGTATTCTTAGTAAAAATACAAAAGTACTTGTATTTAGTAAAAGTATGTATGACAGTCAATAGTCTTCTAGTCTTCTTAGTTACAAAATTAAGAAGTTTTTACAAATTCTTTTTGTTCGGTAATGATAAACACTGTATTTCAGATACCACGTTTCCTCTGAGGAAGGATAAAAGAGAATGAACTTAGAGGAAGCTTCAACTGTGTGAATGCTTTACTTTTAACACTCTATTTATCTCTTATCAAGTTTTATTAAAAACGGGAGTAAGAAAATGGATTTTTATTACATTGTTCTGTAACTTTTCTGTAAATTCAAAACAGTTCATAACAAGTTAATTAATTAAATTATGAACTTGGTTAGAACTTTCAGAAAATTAGCAAAACACTGACATACTGACCCTCTCAGTGAAGTAGAAGACATGAGAAAAAAAAATTCTTTAACTGATACAACCAGCAATGAAGACAGATTTCTTAAACGATTAAGTCTGAAGACAGATGAATAAATTTGGTCATTGCTCTTCCTGCTGAGGACATCAGCCAGTAATTACATGAGGTCTATCTAGGACATCAATCTTCAGATAGAGCACATGGGCTGTTACAGTCAGCAGAAATATTGAATACTGCATGCATGAAAGACTGTATAAAACATTGATATGGTCTGCCACATGCCATTTCCTTTCTTTACTTTTTCTAAACTTTGGCAAACTTTTTCTTAAGTTCAGAAACATCTGAGATATTAAAGGATAAGCATGTAGTACATTAAAACCTAAGGTACAAAGTAAAACCAGCTGTTACCAGTAGATTGACTACAAAAAAAAAAAAAGAAAAAGAAAAAGAAATCAGACTTAAAGTCTCCGAATTAAGCCCAATTCTAAAGTGAATATCACTTTTATCTGGAAGACTCAATCAGTAACTCTTAGTGACAAGTGAGTTCACAACACTACACAAAAATAGAATTAGAAAGGAAACAGACTAGAATCCAGCCCTCAAGCTTCTTAGTTCAAAATAACATGTGTCATTTATAGATCAGGTTTGTGAGATTCTTTGAGCAGAAAAGAAAAATGTCAAGTTGAGACAAATACAGAGGACGCAAGAGCTCCTTTATAGTAGCAAATACCGTTAGCCTCTCCTACTTAACTGTTAGCAGTGCAAGGCCCCTGGGTGTTCACCTGTAATGCGGCGTCATTAACCCCTGCCCTCTGCTCTACAAATTTCATTTCTCCAGGAGACTGTCCAGATAGCCACTTCCTTAGACCAGGAGGGCAGTTACTCTGATGGGGTTTGGGGAGCAAATGTTAATGTATTACTTACCTGGGGACAGTTGGCTACATGGCATGTAGTGCATCCACTCATTAGTCAAAAAGATGAATTTTAGCTACTACTCTTATGCAACAAGAATACGAAACTATTCTGAATATTCAGAAGTAAAGGTCAGCAAACTTTTTTGTAAAGGGCCAGATAGTACATAGTTTATCTGTTTATAGGGCATCTATCGCAACTACTCAACTCTAATGTAGCACAGCAAATGCAGACACAGATAATATGTATACAAACAGGCATGGCTGTATTTCATTAAAATTATAAAAGAAGGGTGAGGTCCTGGATTTGTCTTAGTGGCCATAATTTGCCTATCCCTGATCTAAAGCAATCAAGGAGACTTTGAAAAGGAACTGTCCTATATACCCAAGTTAAGTTATTTTTACTTTTTAAAGTCCAATTCAATCCCAGCTTCAAAAAATACACATCACTTACTTACATGTAAGCCCTGCTTCCCTCAATGAAACCTTTCTATCTAATTTTCCAGGCTTCACTGCCCTGCTTCCTCTGAACAAAACACGTAATGCAGGATTTTTAGCCTTTCAGAGATTAAGGAGTCCTTTTAGAAACTGGTGAAAGTTATGAATACTTGCCAAGCAAATGCACACATACATACACATAATTCTGTATCCATTTTTACAGAGGTCACTGATATGCTGCAGTTTGCTGGAAGTGAAGCTAATATGCCCAAGGACTCCACATTTATGCCATATCTCTTGAATTAGTTACTAACAAACATCTCACAGTTTAGGTAGAACAGGAATTTGAAAACAACTTAGCTGGGTAGCTCTGGATTAGAACCTCTCATGTGGCTGAAGTTGTTTATAAAAGGAAAATAAAATCTCAGGACCCCAATTCACTATGACAAAAGGAAAAAATTAAACTGAAAGCTGAGTCATGCGAGAAACTGCCTTTCCTTCTATTTTTTTTGAGACAGAGTCTCATTCTGTTGTAGAGGCTGGGGTGCAGTGGCACTATTTGGCGCACTGCAACCTCTGCCTCCCAGATTCAAGGGATTCTTCTGCCTCAGTCTCCCAAGTAGATGAGACTACAGGTACGCACCAGCACACCCAGCTAATTTTTGTATTTTTTAGTAGAGATGGTGTTTTACCATGTTGGCCAGTCTAGTCTTGAACTCCTGACCTCAGGTGATCCACTCACTTTGGCCTGCCTTTCCTTTTGTTCCTAAGCAGATAGCTACAGATAAAATGTTAAAAGTCTCCACAGGACTCTTTTAAGATGTTCAT
This sequence comes from Sapajus apella, assembly GCF_009761245.1. Taxonomy (NCBI): domain Eukaryota; kingdom Metazoa; phylum Chordata; class Mammalia; order Primates; family Cebidae; genus Sapajus; species Sapajus apella. The sequence continues at coordinate 65,855,241 of NW_022436946.1, read as the reverse complement.
CTTATCCTACGTAAAGTGCCGATATACTGAGCACTATATGAATACATAATTAACTATTCCTCTACCTGCTCCTTTTCTCTTGCAACATGTGGATTTAGTAATGTGACCGTACTCTCCCTCTTTCCCCTCCAGCCACTTTCCCCCGTTATATAAATACTGAAGCCCTCAAAATCATCTTTGGAAAAAGGCATGAATCACAGATTGTTCCTGTGAATTTGGGGTCCTTTTTTCCAGGCACATCTTTAAAGTTGGCAAAATAAACTTCTAAATTGATTGAGAACCAACTCAGGTACTTTTTGGTTTACACAGTCAAGATGCCAACAGGTGCTACAGTCATCCACAGACCGGATGGGGACTAGGGTTACTGTTTCCAAGATGGTATATTCACAGGGCTACCGGCAGGAGGCCTCAGTTCCTTACCATGTGGGCTCTCCATAGGCCCTGGTGTTCTCGTGCTGGCAGCTGGATTCCCACAGGAATACTCAAGACACAGAGCAGGGGGGAATCCACTGTACCTTTTATGACCTATTCCTAGAATTAAAACTGTTATATCATCTTTGTTCTATCCCTGAGAAGTGAGTCAGTAAGTCAGTCCACACTCAAAAGAGAGGGAAATTAAGCTCCACCTCTTAAAGAAAGGAACATGAAAGAATTTTTAAAACCCCATTTTACAACCATCAATACCTCCCAGGAACCCATAATCAAGAACGTGGTATTATGTTTACTCTGCCTGGACTCCCTCACTGTTTCTAGCACCATAATTATTACAGAAATATCCGGCACTGACTCATTACTATACTGAGTTAGGTAAGGGTCAAGTAGTTTTTCATAATAATTTTGTGAATATGGTAGCAAACAATCTTTGGAAGTATCTAAATAGAATCTTTAACTCTATCATAAATGAATTAAACTGTAAAATGAAGAATAGATGACAATTCCCAAACTATGCTCCAACAGCTTAAGAGTAAATCCTCTTCCCCCAAATTCTGGCTAAGGAAGATCTTACACAAGAAGGTAAAAATGGATAAATTTTGTTAAGAAATTTATCATTTTGAAAATTTAAAAAACAACAAAATAAGCATAGCAATCCCTAAGCAGTTAAGATTTACTTTCTTTACTGAAAAAAGAACCATCTTCTAAGCATTTCCTGAATTCCCAACTTTAGGATTTTTCCCTTAAGGTTTTTCCACCCAAGCTCTGTGTATATATAAACCTGCCAAACACATAGCCTCAGGTGGTAGAGCTGCCAGGCATAATTAATAAGGTTGTAGAGAATTAAATGTGCAAGTCATATTAGCATTAATTAGTGTCACCTGTAAAAGTCCCTAGCACACAAATTTTAAAAAATTAAGGTCTTCATGTAAAAAAAAAAAGGTAAGTTTAAAGTTTTAATTACATTTTCTTTTGTTTTAATAGATTCCAGCACAAACATGCACAGAGAATGTGTATAAGTATTCCAACATGTCTTGGAATAATAAGCACTCCAACATTTATAGGTCATGTCTCCAAGGTAAAGAAGTGAGATTTGTAGTTAGTCTGTACCTGTGAAGACATCTGCGTTTTTTTTTTTTCTTTTAAGATGGAATCTCACTCTTGCCCAGGCTGGAGTGCAACGGCACGATCTCTGCTCCCTGTAACCTCCGTCTCCTGGGTTCAAGCGATTCTCCTGCCTCAGCTTCCCAAGTAGCTGTGATTACAGATGCCTGCCACCATGCACGGCTAATTTTTGTATTTTTAGTAGAGACAGGGTTTCACCATGCTGACCAGGCTGGTCTCAAACTCCCAATTTCAGGCAATCTGCCCGCCTCAGCCTCCCAAAGTGCTGGGATTACAGGCATGAGCCATTGCACCCAGCCGATATCTGCACCCTTTAAGGAAGGGAGTATAAAGTAGGAGAAACTCAATTTCCCAATGGAATTGTGAGCTAGTAGTAGATGATAGCTTTGGAATGCAGAGTTATACTCTTCCTTTTTTCTTCCTCTATGGGAAATGGGTACTATCAGTCCCTGGCTGTGTGCGTATACTTGAATATCAGATCCAGTAGTTGTAATTACTCATGGGCCAGTTTACTGCTATCTATAATTCTGGGAATCCAGAATAGTGGACAGGTTCAACAATGAGAGGCTGGCATACATAGTGATGTCATTTGACGTATTTCATATTATAAACCATTCCAGAGCTTACTTCTGTCTGAGTCCTTTACTAAGAACTACCTTTGCCACTTGAGTGTTTTTCAGATAAGTGGTGATGGTTTACATAATACTAAAGATTAGTCTCATTAATTCCCATTATTAGAGTATGTGTTCCACAACTGCAAGTGTTTTGTAGTTTTTATTTACTAATGTGCACCTACTACCTAATACAGTATAAGTTAGTTGAATGTATGAATAAAAAAATAAATAAACCTTCCACCTTATCTCTGTTGTTAGGTTACTGTGAGAGAGAAATAAACAGGGTATGGAGAGAGAGAGAAAGAGAGAGTCAGGAAAAGCATAATTCATTATTCAAGTGGTTTAAAATGTATAATAAATGTATAAACAAATTCAAATTCTCTTTCTTTGATGTACAGGCACTCTTGGAAATTACCAGCATATGACTGTCTTCTTCCAATCTGTTCCTCTTGCAGGCCTGTACCCAAGCTGTATTTGGCATATGCTGACACCTATTAGCCGACAAGGAAATGGTTTACCTCTGTGAATATACAGTCATCCCTCAGTATCCACAGGGGATTGGTTCCAGGACTCCCCTCGGATAGCAAAAATCCAGTCATGCTCATGTTCCTTATGTAAAATGACATAGTATTAGGATATAACCTAGGAAATCCTCCTGTATACTTTAAATCATCTCTAGATTACTTATGATACCTAAGACAATGCCTACCCATCACTTCATTTATGTAGATTCAACATAGAACTCAGTGTGCTACAAATTCAAGTCTTGCTTTTTGGAATTTTGTGGGTTTTTTTTCCCCCAAAAATATTTTCTTTCTGAGGCTAAAACCATGGGTGTGGAACCCATGGTGACAGACGGTTAACTGTATGTTCTCTAAACTTCTTCCTTAAATTTTTATTTTCCAACTTTCATCCAATTAATAACAGGGAAATCTCTTTCTATATATACAATTTCTCAAAAGTGTATTCTTTGGACCTAGTGTTTCCATGAAAAAGAGTTCCATGTCACGTAAGATTCACAGTGCTACATACTAGATGTTTGCCAATTTCCCTGTTTTAATTAATCTAGAAACAAACTCTGTGATAAAATTAGCAAGGTTAAGTCACATCACCAGTAAAGGTATTATTTGAAGTTGCTGAATGGAGAAAAAAAAATGGAAATAACAGATACTAGGGAAATAGGAGTAAAACAATAATCCATAGGACCTAAAATAAACTTCCATGTATTCATGTATTAATTTTTAATTAATTCCCAAAGATGTAAGAAATAGTTGAAAAAATGTTAATATATTTGTTAATGACATTACCCATGCAATACTTATAAGCAAAAACACTAATTTGTACATCAATCCCCTACTTAAAGAAATATTACCAAAAAGATAGATCCTAATTGAAATGGAAAGTTTAGAGTCCTATGGGTAAATAGACACTCTGAGCAAACACAATGAACTGTATGTGATCTGCACAGATGAATTAACATTTGAGCAGTTGCAGTATTCCATTCTGATTGGACATGACAGAGAGTATGACATGCACAGGTGAAAGCAGGGGTAGGGAGTTAAACTGGAGCCAGGCTACAGAAGACCTCTAATCCTAATCAAAGGAGATAAGGATTTACAGCAGGCAAACGGAGGCAGGGGTGTGAATGCAATGACCAGGCTAGGTGGATTTGAGGTGAGACAGGTTGAAGAGATGCATGTAAATATCACATGAAGAGGACAAAAACCTGAACTAGGTTGACGTAATGATGAAGAGAAAAGAAAGAATGATGTGAAGGAGTTTTTGAAGACAGAATGAATATGACTTCATAACAGGTTGGATGTAGGGGAAGTGAGAAACAATTTTAGGTTTAGTGGGGCCAACTTTAGGTTTTGAGTCCAGTGACCAGGAGAATCATGATGCCATCAGTAGACACACAAATAAGAGGAAACATATGTTTGCCAGGAATGGTAATGAGTTTCTTCTGCCTTGGGCATACTGAATTTGAGAAGTTAGTGGGATACGCAGCACGGACAACACAGAGACAAGAGGGAGAAGTAAACAAATAACTCAAGTGAAAGGTAGGACTTGAAATGTAGGCTTGAATGTTTTTATTGAACAGAAATTAGAGTTTCCTTTATGAAAGCAGATGAGTTTAGCAAAGGGGAAGAAGGAGGCAGAGAGAATACCCTGCTAGCAGGCTACGGGAAAGAGTAGAAATGAGAAGGAGAAAGGGAAGAGGTCAGAGGCCAGAGGAAAATCAGGAGAATGCCAAGGCAAACACTTCCAAGAAGAAACCATGAATAATGCCAAATGCTAAGGATTCAGAAAAAGTAAATAATTTTACTTAACAGCTGTGTTCATTTGAGATCTCTGAATCAGCAGTTTGCAATAAAAGCATAAGGGTATGCTAGAAAGATCTCCTTAAACATTATACAAAAGCAAAAGCCTTCTATTTCAATTGTGACAGTATCAAAATTTAAAACTTCTGTATGTCAAAAGAAATTATGTAATTTAAAAGTAAGTTACAGGGTGAAAAAAGGACTACTCATCAAAACCAGATAAAGGATTAATACTACAATCACACACACCACACACACACTCTCCCTCTCCCTCCCCCCTCCCCCACACAGTAACCAGCTTAAGTAGGTAAAGGAACAAGAACAGGCTATTCACAGAAAAGGACGCTCAAATGTCTAATGAACATAAACAGAGATGTTTAACCACACTAGCAATCAGAGAAACAGTCAGTTAAAAAAGACACAATTCTATCAGGCCAAAATTAGTAAGCCTGATAGTATCAATTATTTTAACAGGTCTGAGGCGAAAAATAAAGGTGTCAACTAGAAAAGCCCATAAGAGAGCAACTGGACAGTAGCTCTTAACGTTTAAAGCATCAGTAGGGCTGGGCATGGTGGCTCATGCCTGTAATCCCAACATTTTGGGAGGCCAAGGCAGGTGGATAACTTGAGGTCAGGACTTGGAGACCAGTCTGGCCAACATGGTGAAACTCCGTCTCTACTAAAAATACGAAAATTAGCCAGGTGTGGTGGAAGGCACATGCAATCCCAGCTACTGGAGAGACTGAGGCAGAAGAATCACTCAAACTGGGTGGCAGAGGTTTCGGTGAGCTGAGATCATGCTGCTGCACTGCAGTCTGGGACACAGAGCAAGACTTCATCTCAAAAAAACAAAAAACATCAGTAGTAGGGGGCACTTCTATCCTCTGATAAAAATGAACAAGGGCTTCTTTTATGGTTGATCTAGGGCTAGGGCAGGGAAAATATAAGGTGAGTCTGGAGTATTTTGTGAGATCAGGAAGCAAGGAGGTACTCAAAAATTAAAAGTATGGGGTTAGGCAAAGGGACATGGGAGTCAGCCCAAAAGAGCTCCCAATGGCCAAAGCTGGAACAATTTGAGCAACAAAATAAACAAACAAACAAATAAATAACAAAACAGAATAGTACTGGATTACAACCCAAATTATAAAATAAATATACACAAGTCCTTAAGATATAATTGAACCAAAAAAACCATTAAGAAGAAACAAATATTTCTTACAGAAAAATTCCAAATAAAAGACAATACCTTCGTCCTAGAGATAGCGCTTATCACTCCTACCCCTTTGAGTGTGGGCTAGATTTAGTGACTCAATTCCAAAGAATACAGCATGGGAAGGAAAAAAGAACAGCTTGCTAGAAAAACCTGACCAATACTACCTTGGCTAAGTAATCAAGGCTAACATTGCCAGTGATGGCATGTGGATACCCTGATATAACGTGATGCTATTTTTTTCCAAACCCACCACCCAGTCTAATCATGAGAAAAACATCAGGCATGAAGGGGCATACTACAAAATGCCTAATCAATACTCCTCAAAACTGTCAAGGTTATGAAAAACAAGAAAAGACTATCATAGTCTAGGGGAGACAAAAGAGATATGACAAATTAATGCAATGTGGTATCATGAATAGGATCCTGGAATAGTAAAAAGACATTACTGGAAGACCTGATGAAATGTGAATAAAGTCTGAAATGTAATTAATAGCAATGCACCAATGTTGGTTTCTTAGTTTTGACAAAGAAGCCATGGTAATATTATCTTACATAGGGGAAACTGAAAATGGGTTACAGGTACACAGGCACAGTCTGTAGTATCTTTGCAACTCTTCTGCATATAACTCTTCTGTGTAACTAAAATGACTCCAAAATGAAGTTTTTAAAATTTTTAAATAAATATACCCCAGGAACACCACCACTACTTCTTTCCATCCACTTTAAATAAATTGTTGCAAGCTCATCATCACTGGTTATTAGAGAAATGCAAATCATAATCACATTGAGATACCATCTTATGCCAGTTAGAATGGCAATCATTAAAAAATCTAGAGACAGTAGATGCTGGAAAGGACGTGGAGAAATAGGAACACTTTTACACTGTTGGTGGGAGTGTAAATTAGTGCAACCATTGTGGAAGACAGTGTGGCAATTCCTCAAGGATCTAGAAATAGAAATACCATTTTACCCAGCAATCCCACTACTGAGTATAAACCCAAGAGATTATAAACTGTTCTATTATAAAGAAACATGCACACGTATGTTCACTGCAGCACTGTTTACAACAGCAAAGACCTGGAACAAACCAAATGCCCATCAAGGATACACTGGATAAAGAAAATGTGGCATATAGACACCATGGAATACAATGCAGCCATAAAAAAGGATTAGTTCATGCCCTGTACAGGGACATGGATGAAGCTGGAAATCATCATTCTCAGAAAACTGACATAAGAACAGAAAACCAAACACTGCATGTTCTCACTCATAAGTGGGTGTTGAACAATATGAACACATGGACACAGGGAGGGGAACATCATACACCAGGGCCTGTTGGGGAGCAGAGGGGATAGGGGAGGGATAGCAGGGGGTGGGAGGATTGGGGAAGGATAACAGGAGAAATACCTAATGTAGATGACTGGGGGGTGGATACAGAAAACCATCATGGCATGTATATACCTATGAAACAATCCTGCATGAGCTACACATGTAACCCAGAACTTAAAGTATTTAAAAAAAAAAAAAAAGTATTCTCCAGCAAAATAACCCCTATCTAGAGTAAACACACTTCAAAAAGTTAATTTAAAAAACAAAAAGAAATTGTTGCAGAGGTGCACACGAAGGCATGTGCAAAGGTCTTCACTGCAGAATTGAATCAAATAAAAATTAAAAATAATTTTAATAGAATAAATCATAAAATACTTATGGAATATAGGTTTGAAGAATGAGATAAATCTATATGAACTGAGAAGACATAATGTTGTGTGAAAAATAAATTGCAAAAGGACACTATGGTATATGATCTTATTTATCTTAAAAAAAGAAAAAAAAACACAATAGTTTTTGTATATACTTCTGGGGGTATATATAAATATATGTATACGTTTAGGTAAAAGGTCTGGCAAGATACACAGAGTCCTCAATACAGTGGTTACACAGATGGGAGTGAAATTAGAAATGGTAGTCTAGGGATTTGAACTTGACCTTGTGATCTGAAATTATTTTACAAGGAGAATGCCATCACCATTTATTTACTGGGAGAATTAGGAATGATTAATTTTTTTAAATAAGGGAGACAGTTTTCTCTGACATGGAGAGAAAATCACAAGAGTAAGGTTCTGGCAGTTCATACTGTGCAGTGAGGCAGAGGGTATTCCACGGAGTATGGCGTTACTGCTAGAGGTCTTTGGCCTGAAGCCTTGCCTAGGTCCCTGGGACAAGCAGTTCCTCCCACAGTGGCTGTTACAGTAGCAGCTAGACTTAACAGTGGGAACTCCAATAATGAAATGGTCCTTTTATTTTGCTTTGCAATAGAGGTGCATGCACCTGGAGGGCTCTTACAGCCATTGGGATAAAAAGTCCCCAAGTGATAATGAAAGAAACTGACTTCTTCCCTCTACTCCAGCTGACTTTAGGATTCAAAGATCATTTTTCAACCCCAAAGTCTAAAATAAAAGCAGAACCAACCAGGAACACTGCAGTTGCTTTACATGACAAATGTCAAACTAAAACTCTGGCAGACACTAAAGATTATGCACCTTTTTCGTTATACTTGTTATCTCACATTAGGCCAATACATTTCCTTACAAAATGAGATTACAAAACTCATAAGGAAAATCTTGAAGGAAATTTAACTCAGGGCATGTGCCTGAATGAGTGCTAAAACTCCAATAAGGGATTAGAGTTTTTCTTAATATATTTTAAGGGGATCATTTCCCATCAATAATCTTCAGAATTAAAAAAAAAATTTGTAAGAAGCTTCATCTATATAATTAAAAGCTTTCTCTTCTACCAGATCTAAGTTTCGGTAAGTGATTAAAAGCTACAGCTGCTTTCCAACTGTTAAGTCATTAAAACAGGCCATATAGAATCTATAGTCCATCACTATAATAATATTTAATACAAGAGTTACACAGTACTCTTTGCATGGGGACAATCAAACTTTAACCCTGATGAACTCAACTGTCTGTTTCTCTGTGCTAGTGCTTAGTAGAAGATAAGCTGGAAAAAGTCACAGCATAAGAAAGGTTAATATCACTATGAATTTGTGATTATGAACCTCAAATGGGCAATGAACAATGCCTACCAATTCCACACATCTCTGGTCAACTCACTCATCACCTCTCCAAATGATCATTTTAAATCTTTTCCATTCTCCTCAAACCTGCAACTCTCCACTACCCTCATCCCTTTTCCCTCTTGTGCCTCCTCCCCCTTGACTTCTATCTTACAAAACAGAAGCCATCAGAGGACAAGCATTTCATCTTCTTAAAACCCAATATGCAAATCTATTCCATCCACTCTAACACTAATCTCCTTCTGTCCTGTTACAAAATGGAAGCTATCCTGCTCCTGAGGCTGGTTGTTCTATCAGAGCTTGAGATACCAGAACTTTCCATCTTGTCCTGGAATCCTGCCTTATCAGTCATTCCTTCTTTTTCATGTGTAATCAACCTCTTCTCAACAGCAACCTTTCCTGTTGGCATTTTTATTTTCTGAGACAGGGTCTTATTCTGTCATCCAGGTTGGAGTGCAGTGGCACAATCTCGGTTCATGGCAGCCTCACCTGTCGGGTTCAGGCAGTTCTCCTGTCTCAGCCTCCCAAAGAGGTTGGGACTATAGATGCACACCACCACACCCGGCTAATTTTTGTATTTTTAGTAGAGACAGGGTTTCACCACATTGGCCAGGCTGGTCTCGAACTTCTGACCTCAAGTGATCCACCCACCCCAGCTTCCCAAAGTGCTGGGATTATAGGCATGAGCCACTGCGCCCGGTCCCCTGTTGGCTTTTAGATAGACTAAAGTGACTCTAACCCTACCTGCCTACCTTAAGTAGCTTCCCATCCCCTTCCTCTCTCTTCTGCCCTTCACAGTCAAACTTCTTGAAACAGTTGTACACACTTATTATCTCTCATATCACCTCTCACTCATTGTTCACCTATTCCAACCTAGCTCCCATCCCAAGAACCCGACAAGATAATTCCTGCTAAAGTCACTAATAACCTTTGTAATCTACATCCAATGCATGTTTTACATTCAACATCTTACCTGACCTCTCTTTCAGCAGCATTTGATCACTTTCTCCTTCTTAAAGCAGTTTCCTCCTTTAGCTTCTAAAAAGCAACAATGCTGTTTCCTTCTGTCTCACCAATTCTCTCTCTCCTTTCCAGACTCACTCTGCTTTAGCCTATAAATGTGGGAGTTCTTCACTGCTCTGTCTTCTCTTTTCCTAAATTGTCTTACCCATGTCTTTGGCTTCAATTATGACCAATATGCAGATGGCTCACAAATTTACAGATCCACACCCAACCTTGCATTTGAACCCCAGGTGTATATATTAACATTATGATTGCTATTTCCTCTTGAAAAACTCAAATGTACCTCAAACTCAACATGTACAAAACTGAACCAATTATCTTCTCCCAACACTTTATCTTCTTCCAGTGTTATCTATCCCAGCATATAGTGGCCCATTCCCCAAATCCAATCAATCACCAAGTACTGCAATTTTACTTACTAAGTATCTCTCAAATCTATCGCAGCTACCATCATCCAGGTCCAAACTATAATAATTTCTCTTAAGCTACTGCAATAGCTTCCTATCTGATCTACCCAAATCCAACTGTTCTTTAGATGGCTTCCAGAATAATCTTTCTGAAGCTTAAATTAAACCACCTCTTCCTTCTCTCTGGATAAAATGTTCAATCAGTTCTTATTGTTCTTTGGATAAAGACCAAATTTTTTCAAGTTCCTTTGGGACCCTGAGATGGTTTGTCTCTTGCCTACTGTATGCCTGCTGCTCTCTCTCTCTCTCTCTCTCTATTGCAGCCACCTCCTTCTTGTCACTATGCTGCCTCCCACCCCTTGCCTCGAAGCTCCTTACACAGTAAACTCCTTCTCATCCTTCAGCCAGCAGTCAAGCATCAATTCTTTTTTTTTTTTTGAGACACAGTCTCGCTCTTGTTGCCCAGGCTGGAGTGCAATGGTGCGATCTCGGCTCACCATAACCTCCGCCTCCCGGGTTCAAGCGATTCTCCTGCCTCAGCCTCCCACGTAGATGGAACTACAGGCATGTGTCACCACATCTGGCTAATTTTATATTTTTAGTAGAGACGGGGGTTTCTCCATGTCGGTTGGGCTGGTCTCAAAATCCCAACCTCAGGTGATCTGCCCACCTCAGCCTCCCAAAGTGCTGGGCGTGAGCCACTGCACCCAGCCTAAGCATCAATTCTTCATGGACTCCTATCCTGACCCAGTTGGTCTCTCTCTGATTTGCTCTCATAGCACCATTTATCTCTTCATCACAGCACTGATCAGTTTGCAATTGTGCATTTATTTATTTTTCCTGCTAGACTGTAATAAGTCTGTGATTCAAGGCACAAGGTCTCTTTTAGTTCAATATTAAATTCCTAATACCTAGCGCAAGACTATACATTTAATAAGTATTTGCTAAATGAATGAATCAATGACCTTCTCTAATTTCTGAGGTTGAACACTTTTTTATTAACTGCCCAAATTCTATGGATTCTTAAAATTCAGCTTCTTTTGTCTAGTTTCATTGAAGATGCCTTCTCCCTTTACATCTAAATTTCCTATGGCAGTCTTGTAGGATGTATCCTTAGCTTTAGTTTCTCTCTATTTCACCTCTTACTACACAAAATTGACAAGATGCTGGGTAACATCTTCTTACAGGCAATCAAGATGGTAATAGGAGAGAGGAAGGAAAGAAAGGAAGGAAAAAGAGATTGTACAAGGAAAGGGAAGCTTGAGGCCACCCCATCTGAGGATGTTTGGCCTGGAGAGAGTAGCAGGTTATCTGAGTAACTGAAGAGCTATCACATTCAAAAATTAGCAGCTCTGGAAGAGTCACTGGGAGGCAGATTTCTCTCAAATGAAAAGACGACCATTCTAACAATTAGAACTTCAGTGTAGTTGTTTTCTAAGTCATAACTTTGCCATAGCCCAGTGGATTCAAGCACAATCTGGTGAAACGCATATCATAGATTCTTTAATATTACCTCGTATCGCAGTGGTTCTTAATATTTTTTCAGCTGTGGAACCCTTTCTTCCAAAAATCCCCCTTGAATATGGACTAATATTTGAAAGAGATAAATGTGAGTATCCTTACAGTAGGTGGCTGACCTTCCACCCCACCCTCCCAAGTCCTCTAGGAGCCACATACTCTCCTATTAGCTAGAATCTGCTATATGAACATGTGCATGCTTTCCCTCCCCAGCTCTTTTCAGTTTTTCCTGGAGTAGAAGTGGACGGGGGACAGTAATTCCTGCCTTTTTTTCTATTTTCTTTAATTCAGCAAACGAATACTATTCGTCATGAAAACCTGTTCTGTAACTGCTGTGGTCTGAATGTTTGTGCCCTCTCCAAAAGTCATTTTGAGACTTAACTCCCAATGCAACAGTATTAGACCAGGATGGGTCTGCCCTCATGGAGATGAGATTAGCACCTTTTAAAAGAGTTTGTAGGGGCTAGCTGGGCCCTTTTGCCCTTGTATCCCTTCCATCATGTAAGGATATAGCAACAAGGCACCATCTTGGAAGCAGAGACGGGGCCCTCACCAGACATTAGACCTGCTGGCACTTTGATCTTAGACTTCCCAGCCTCCAGAATCCGGATTGACACATTTCTGTTGTTTATAAATTACCTAGTCTCAGATATTTCATTATAACAGCACAAGAGACTAAGATATTAGCATTTATATCGATTTTGGTCTTTTGAATAAATTCTGGGGGTATATTTACCATGTTGCCTTGACTTGACCATAAGTTCCTTTTTGGCAAAATCTTTGTTCTCCTGCTTTGAAATCACTTATTAAGACAGTACCAAGTATAGCTGGAGGTAATATAAAAAAGAGAAAAAAGAAAAACTTAATCCTTTCTCATATGAAAGGTTAAGATAACTACTTCAGGTCTGACTCATAAACTATCTCATATACAATTAAAAAACACAGAGCAGAGAAAAAAAATTTTTTTATACAGATTCCCCTTCTATCCTCTACCCAGTCCCCGTCCCTAAGCCCTTTTTATTCTCACAGGTCATGATTATACTTGTTTCATCTTCTTTCATCAGAAAAAGGAAATCATATTCTCCTCAAAGAAGCAATCTCAAGATAATAACTGCTTTTCATAGGAAACCTGGAATGTCTAGGGAAAAAAGCTCACTTTTATTATGTCTTATTTTCTTTCTCTTCTTTTATGATTACTAATGGATTCAAGGATAGTAAAGGAATTTCAAATAAAATAAGTTTTAGTTTAGGCCATTGTACAGTCATGTGTCACTTAACAACATGGATGCGTCCTGAAAAATGCATTATTAGGCAATTTCGTCTTTGTGTGAACATAATGGAGTATACTCAAACAAACCTAAGTGATATAGTCTATTACTCCTAGGCTACAGACCCACAATGCACATTACTGTACTGAATACTGTGGGCAATGCTAAAACGATGGTAATTATTTATGTATCTAAACATATCTAAACACAGAAAAGGTACAGGAAAGATAGAGTATCATAATCTTATGGGACCACTGCCACACATGCAGTCTGTCACTGCAATGTCACTGTGTAGTTCATGGCTGCACTTACAATTTTAAAGGAGACATTTGCCATTTACAAATGAAAAAAATACATGCTTAATCTGCTTAATGAGATTTTGGTGATAACATAATAACAAATATGGGAAAAGTGATTTCAAATGATGCATTTATAATTTTTCATAAGCACCTAACTACTTCTCTGTATCTTTAGACTAATTTCCCTTCAATAGACTCCTATTCTAAGGAGCTAAGGCATTGGGTGTCTAAAGAAAATCACATTTGTACCCATAACTTCTGATCTAACATAAGATATGAATATACTGTAAATCAGAAGTTTCTGCTATTGATGTTACAGGTTAAGAGACATAAATTTCACTGAATATAGTATAGTACACAGTATATTTTGGGGAGTAATCAAAAGTCCAACACATTCTAAACTACCAGGAGAGCTTCTCTGGAGGAAAAAATTCATAGTGGCCTTTTCAGATGTCCTAATATTTTATGGTGAGAGACTACATGATACAATGAAAAGCACTGAATTTGAAATCAGGACAACCCAACCCTAATTCTAGTTTTGTCAGTAACATACTGACTACCTGAAGTTATTTCTCTTTTTGGTCTTCAGATTTCTCAGTTGTAAACTGTAAGACTTAAACACGCATTTTAAGTTTATCCTATGCTGCAAAGTCGATGTTCCCAATTAGGATGCACTGACAATGTCACCTTGTGACTCCTAAATGGGAAGTGGAATAAACACTTAGTTGAGATTGTTTAATAACGCACTCTTTAGGGTTTGGTGACACTTGTCAATTCATTCATTCATTTATTCTAGCATCATGTTCACACTATTCAAATAAGTTAACATAAAGTGTTTTAGCAGGTTACATAGCTATTAAGTAATAGTCTTAGATTCTGCTGTATACAAAATCAGCATAATTAACCTTTGTTTGCTTTGTTTTTAATGAACCAAAAAGACAATTTCCTCTAAATATTCTCAAAACAACCTAATTTTATTTTCAAAGTTATTTCAGGCAATGACAGTCTCTGCCACATCAGGTGCAGAGTATCAGAATTAAGCAGAATTTGGCAATGATATCTTGGAAATGACACTAAAAGCACAGGCAACAAAAGCAAAAATAGACAAATGGGGCTATCTTACACTTAAAAACCTTTGTGCATCAAAAGACACAATGGGCAAAGTGAAAAGGCAACCTCCAGAATGACAGAACTTATTTGTAAATCATATATCTGATGAAGGATTAATATCCAGAATAGAATGCATTCATGCAACTTAACAACAAATTAAAAGGACTTGATTAAAAGGGGCAAAAGACTTAAACAGACATTTCTCTAAAGATGTTATACAAATAACCAACAAACATGAAAGGATGCTCAGTATCACTAATCATCAGAAAAATGCAAATTAAACCACAGTGATATCATCTCATATCCATTAGATGGCTACTATTGACAACAACAACAACAACAACAAAAAACCAGAATAGCAAGCGCTAGGAAGGATGTCAAGAAATAGGACTGCTTGTGTACTTTTGATAGGATTGTAAAATGCTTCAACTGCTATAAAAGACAGTATGAAGGTTCCTCAAATAATTAAAAATAGAACTATCATATAATCCAGCAAACCCACTTCTAGGCATATATCCAAAAGAATTGAGACTGAGCATGGTGGCTCATGCACGCAGTCTCAGCACTTAGGAAGGCTGAGGCTGGAGGACCACTTGAGACCAGGGGTTCAAGACCAGCCTGGGCTACATAGTAAGATGCTGTCTCTGTTTTTTTTTTTTTTTTTTTTTTCCTAATTAAAAGAAAAAAAAAGAGAGGAACTGCAAAGAGGGCTTCAAAGATGTATTTGTACACCAACGTTCACAGCAGTGCTATGCAAAATAGCCAAGAGGTAGAAGCAACCCAAATGTCCATTGACAGATGAAAGGATAAACAAAACGTGATATATACATACCGTGGAATGGTATTCAGCCTTGAAAAGGATGGAAATCCTGTCACATACTACTATGTGAATGAAACTAGAGGACATCATGCTAAATGAAATAAGCTAGTCACAAGAAAACAAACACTAAGATTCTACTTACACAAGATATCAAAAAGTAGTCAATGTTGGCTGGGCACGGTGGCTTACACCTGTAATCCCAAGATATTGGGAGGCCAGGGTGAGTGGATCACTTGAGGCCAAGAGTTCGAGACCAGCCTGGCCAATATGGTGAAACCCCTTCTCTACTAAAAATACAAAAATTAACCAGGCATGATGGCTCATGTCTGTAATCCCAGCTACTGGGAGGCTGAGGCAGGAGAATTGCTTAAAACTGGGAGGCAGAGGTTGCAGTGTGCCAAGATAGTGTCACTGCACTCTAGCCTGGATGACACAGTGAGACTCTGGCTCAAAAACAAACAAACAAAAAGCAGTCGATGTTATGGACTGAATCACATCCCTTCAAATTAATAAGTTGAAGCCCTAACCCCAATATCTCTGTATTTGGAGATAGACCCCGGATGTCCCTGTATTTGGAAACACGACTCCAATGTCCCTGTATTTGGAGACAAAAGATCATTAAAATTAAATGAGGTCCAGAATTTCATAAGGCTGCTATTCTTACCAGAAGAGAGACACAGGAGATCTCTCTCTCCTTTGACATGTGCAAGAGGGAAAGCAATGTGAGGACACAGAGAGAAGGCAGCCATTTACAAGCCTCACCAGAAACCAACCCTTGATCTTGGACTTTTAGCCTCTAAAATTAGACTTTTAGCCTTCAGAAAAAAATCAATGTCTGCTGTTTAAGGCATAGTCTGTGGTATTTTGTTATGGCAGCTCTAGCCAACTATAACATAGTTAAATTCACAGAAGTAGAAAGTAGAATGGTGGTTACTGGAGGTTGGGGTGAGTGGGAAAGAGGGCTGTGGTTTAATGAGTATGGAGTTTCAGATTTGCAAGATAAAAATGTTCTGGAGATCTGTTTCACAACAATAGAGTATATTTAACACCACTGAAATGTACACTTAAAAATTGTTAAAATAGTAAATTTTGTGTTATATGTTTTTAAACACAATTTTAAAAATTAAGTAAAGTTTCAATTTTCCTGCTGAAATAAAGAAAAAATAAGAAAACACTACTTTACAAGTAAAGACAACTACTAATACTATTCTAGGAGTCTGGACTATATGTGGGTGTGGTTACATGTGTTTTTATTTCATTGGAAAAAATCCAGTTTTTAAACTATCTTAAACTAAAACAGCACGTCTATTTTGGAGGCAATATTTAGCAATATGTAGCAAAAGAAACCAAATTAGTTTATACAATTTAGTCTCTATATTCTACTAAAGCTAGGGATAAATATAACATTTCATCATCGTTTTTCCCTCAATATATTTTGTGAGAAAATGCTAATAATAATAGTTGAATGTAGAATTGTTCTTCCCAGCTCAAATTTTCACATTCCTAAGTTAGATACTTTATTCTTTGAAAAACATGGGAAGAACCACTACCAATACCAATACTAGGATTGCAACTTATAAAGTGTAGAGAATTCAATTTCAGCTTAAATAAAAAACACTTCTTTACTTTCGCTAATATATTCTGTTAAGTCTTTTTGTCCTAAAAATACAAATACAAGGAGCTTGGTAACTATGAAATTCCTCACAAACATTTAATAAAAACAAATCTATTCTTCCTATTTCCCTTACATAAAAAGAGAGTTGTGACATAAAGATTTATGTTTTGTCACTTATTCTGTTTATCTTAATATAGTTAATGAGGGTTATATTTAATAGAAATTTTGGCTCACTGGGTGCAATGGCTCATGACTATAATCCCAACATTTTGGGAGGTTGAGGTGGGTGAATCACTTGAGCCCAGCAGTTTGAGACATGTCTGGGCAACACGGCAAAACACCATCTCTATAAAATATACAAAAAGTAGCTGGGTGTGATGGTGTGCACCTATAATCCCAGCTATTTGGAAGGCTGAGGTGGGAGGATCGCTTGAGCCCAGAAGGTTGAGGCTGCAGTGAGCTGAGATTTCACTACACTACACTCCAGCCTGGGTGATCACCAGAGTGAGAACCTGTCTCAAAAAGAGTAAAAAATAAAAGAAAAAAGAAATTTTGGCTCATGTGATAGTAAGATTTTCTTATTTGCTGGCCTAAATACAATTTCAAGAAAATTATGGGCTATGTAACATACAGAGTGAAGAGGCAGACACAGTTTGATTTCAGATGTCTTGATTAGAGTTTCTCAAATTTGGCACTTCTGGCATTTGGGTTGAAAAATCCTTTGTTGCGGGGGTTCTCCTGTGTACCGTAGGATGCTTAAGAGCATCCTTATTTACTAGACACCAGTAGTTCTCCAAGTTGTGACAACTAAAAATGTCTCCAGACGTTGCCAAATGTTTCCTGCAAGGCTAAATTACTCCCAGTCTAGAGCATATGAGGCCACAGGTGAACTGATGAATTGGCAGACTTAACTACAGAAGTTAATATAGAGTCTAAAGCCAAAAAGTTAATATTTAACATCTAAATGTTGATACACAAACTAAAAAATGTGATATATAAAATAAATTATTTCCCCAATACAAAAATGGAGCAGTAAAAAAAAACAATGGTGCTCACCAAGATGTGAAACTCTGGGTGGAGTAGGCAGGAGGGGAGGAGGATGGAAAGCAATACACTTCAAAGTGTTGAGAGAGATGAGTGTCTATTGCTAGAAAGAAGGAACACTCTAAAAATATTACATGCCACTTTTGTGTATGCTTAAGAAAACAAAACCATAGTTACATTTGCTATTTTCCTCTTTTAGACTACCATCTGGCAATCCACACTTCCACTAGATAAAAGTTCTAGCCAATTGGACTAAAATAGTTAATACATCACCCTATGTGCCAAAAATATGCCAGGAAGTCTACAGCTTGTTCAGTCACGCCCAAAAAGAAAGACACTAACGTCCTTAAATAGCAAAGTAAGTAACTCACAGCATGTTTACCTACTTCTCTTTCTACCTTGGGAGCAGAGAGTCAAACAGTAGTAGGAGAAAAATACAACAAAAGTAGTTATATGCAACAGGCAAACTAAAGTAACCAAACTAATTTATTAGATGTCAACTTGTCCCGAAGACATCTGGAGTTTAAAAAAATCTACTAACCAAATATAATAGAACACATATGACTATGGTCACGATATTTCCAGTGTCAGAGGAATCTATTAAGAATGAGTGAAGTAATGAGGCAGGTGCATCAAATACTTAAAATACTCTTCAAGAAAGGAAAGGTAAAGATTCTACATATAATGAATACAAAAATCATCTAAATAACCACTTTCTTTTAATTAATACTTAAAAGTTATCAAAAGACAAACTGGTACATCCATGCTAATATATCCTTTGAGTTCTCTCTCACTAATCCATACAGGCAGGCTACGGTAACAAGAACCTACAGTTACCAATAGATAAACAATGATTATCAAATATGACAAAGATAAGCAGAAAACCATGCACCACTACATAAACATTAATTGTATGGGTTGGGTACTTTTCTAAGTACTCATCTAGGTGAGCAAGACAGAGATGGCCCCGGTTCACGTGGAGTTTACATTTCACGGCAGGAATTCTAGCGAAATAATCAAACATTTGGGAAAAGCACCACCATAAAAGAGAGGTACGAAACTCAACCTTTGTTTTCAGAAGCAGAAAAGCCAACGCTCAAGGAAAACGTTAGTAGATAAAACACAAGACTTTAAGTAAAAATATTCTCAGAGATTGAGTGAATACTGTATCTGTAAAAAGAGATTATGACATAAGAGAAAAGTTTGAGTGAACGCTCACCTTTAAACACATCTGTATAAAATCTTAGAAAGCCAAGGATAAAAAGAAAATCTTAAAGGTTTTTAGAGAGACAGAATAGGTATAATACATTTTCAGATATTCACGAATTAACTATAAAGTTAAAAGAACTATTAAAACGTATACTTCATCAAGTTAAAAAATAAAAAAAAAGAATACTGAGTGAAAAAAATGACAAAAAGACAACATATCAAATAATACCATATCTTTTTAAGGAAGTATTTATAATAAAGATACAAAACATTCATGGTCATGATGCCTGAGAGTAGACAAATGGAAGAGAGCTTCAGCTTAATTTGGCTTAATACTTCTTTAAGAAGAAACATAACCATCACATCATCAGAATCACAAAGAATCTCAACGTAGGGAAGGGAGGTGGTTAGGGAGGCAGCAAGAAGACAAATATAAATCTCTAAGTCTTTTCTTGTTCTAGTGAAGAGTATGAATACTAATTAAATTTAAATATTGACAGTTAAAAAAAGAGTAAATTTAAATGTGTATTAAAATTTTAAGGTTAATTACAAACAATCATTTTGAAATAAATAAAAAAGTTATGTTTTACTTCCAAATCATCAGAGGAAAGAAATGACACAGAGAAAGCAACCAATCTAAAAGAGAGCAAACTATGTCCAACTACATCAAAATCATAACAAATGTGAATTAGTTAAATTCACTTTTAAAATAGAAGGACTCTCCTACTGGAGCTTTAAACTATCCAGCTATACACAGTTCATAAGGTATATCTTAATGCAATATACACTTAATTAAAAGACAGAAAACAGGTGAAAATAAACACAAAAAGAAAAAATCAACAATTTTTAAAAAGTAAATACAGCAATATTAACATCAGGAGAGACAGAACTAATAGGACATATTATACACACACACACACATATACACATATACATACATACATACAAACATAAAGGGAAGTTTATTGAGGAGTATTAACTCACATGATCAAAAGGTCCAACAATAGGCGTCCGTAAGCTGAGGAGCAAGGAAGCTAGTCCAAGTTCCAAAGCTTAAAAACTTAAAAACTCGGGAGCCCAATGTTCGAGGGCAAGAAGCATCCAACACAACAGAAAGATGGAGACTGGAAGTCTAAACCACTCTAGTTTTTTTATGTTTTTCTGCCTGTTTTATATTCTGGCCACACTGGCAGCTGATTAGATGGTGCCCACCCCGATTAAGGGTGTATCTGCCTTTTCCAGCCCACTGACTTAAAGGTTAATCTCTTCTGGCAACACCCTCATAGATACACCCAGAATCAATACTTTACATCCAATCAAGTTTATACTTAGTATTAAGCATCACAAGTTGACCCCTTGTCAACTTGACCCCACACACATGTCCTGAGATCATGCATAATCTTCAAATAAAGACAATAAGAAGGTCATAATTACACCTAACATAATACAACTATCCTTTGTACAACTGGAAATGTACCAATCCCCAACCCTCTATTAATAAAGTTAACAATACTTAAATGCTGATATGAAGTCAATAAATCTTATGCCACATGATAAGGGAAAAAGGAAATACTCCTGACACTTAGAATCCTCATTTCTGCAACTGGTCACCTGTTCATAGCTGGTATTCATGACTACCTTCTTCTACTATCCATCCTGTATTCCCTTTGCCTTCAGCAAGCACCTCAGCAGGTTGTGTTTTTCCCCCCCCCCCCAGGTAGAGTGACCCAAACCTTTATTTCTGAAGGGTCTGGGTCATTTGTAGTCCTGCCTGGGTTGGGCTGTTGCAGTCTCCTGTATACATGCATACACTTCCTCACCTTGTTGTAGAGTAGTAGACCGATTTCATTTGGATAGTCCAGGTCAATCACCCCAGCCAATACCCCAGTCTTAGCCTGTTGACATAAAGGTAGGAGCCCAAAGTGTCCAGGTGGCAATCTTAACGCCCAGTTTAAGAAATCATCGTTGTGTCTCCTGGTGGCAGCCTTCCTCCCTCTGGAACTACAACCTCTAAGCCAGTGGAAAGTAATGTTGCAGGAAGAGGAAGCAAAAATTTTGCTAGTGGATGGATCACTAGGAGTGATGGTAAGTGGTGACACTTCCACTTCTACCCCTCCATTCCTGGATCTGTGAGTCTTGGCTATGTGAGAAACAGTACCATACATTGGACACTCATTCAGAGTATACACAGCCTTCTGGAGAATTTTGCCCTGGCCCTGCAAAGTATCGTCTCCTACTTGGCATTGTGACTTCAAAAGGCCATTCCACCGTTCTATCAATCCAGCTGCTTCAGGATGATGGGGAATACAGTAAGATCAGTGAATTTCATGAGCATGAGCCCACTACTGCATTTCTTTAGCCATTAAGTGAGTGCTTTTGTCAGAGGCAATACTGTGTGGAATACCATGATGGTGGATAGGGCATTCCATGAGTTCATATATGGTAGTCTTGCAGAAGTATTGTGTGTAGGACAGGCAAACCCATATCCAAAGTTTCTTTTCCACTGAGGACAAACCTCTGCCCTTTCCATGATGGAGTAGGTTCAACATAATCAACCTGCCACCAAGCAGCTAGCTGATCACCCCCAAAAATGGTGCCATATTGAGGGCTCAGTGTTGGTCTCTGCTGCTGGCAGATTGGGCATTCAGCAGTGACCATAGCCAGGTCAGCCTCTGTAAGTGAACGTCCATGTTGCTGAGCCTATGCATAACCTCCATCCCTGCCACCATGGCCACTTTGTTAATGGTCCCATTGGGCAATGACACAGGTGGCTGGGGAGAGACACTGAGCACTATTCACAGAATGAATCATCCTCTCCACTTGATTATTAAAATGCTCCTCTGCTGAGGTCACCCTTTGGTTAGCACTCACATGGGATACAAAATCTTCAGTTTTCAACCACTTAGAGATGTCCATCTATGTACCTCTTTCCCAAATTTCTTTGTCACCAATCTTCCAATCATGCTTCTTCCAAGTCACTGACCATCTAGCCAAATGATTGGCTACAGCCCATAAATCAGTATATAATCACACATCTGGCCATTTCTCTTTCCAAGAAAAGTGCCCTGCTCGAAGTTCTGCCCACTGGGAAGATTTCCCTTGGCCACTGTTCTTCAGGAATGTCCTAGAAAAGGGCTTTAGTACTGCAGTTGTCCGCTTTCAGGTGGCATCTGCATATCATGCACAGCCATCTGTAAACCAGGCCCTTGTCTTCTCTTCCTCTGTCAACAGATCATAGGAAACTCCCAATGAGGCCATCAGTGCAGGCCGGGGAAGATGGGGCAGGGTAGCAGGAGTGGAGACCATGGGCACTTGAGCTACTTCATCATGTAACTTACTTGAACCTTCAGGATCTACTCAAGCTCAATCATGTATGTGTCACTTCCATTTGATGATGGAAAGCTGCTGTGCATGCCCCACTTTATGGCTAGATGGGTCAGAATGCACCCGGTTCACAATAGGAAGTTCAGGTCGCATGCTGACTTGATGACTCATAGTCAAATGTTCAGTTTCCATTAAAGCCCAGTAATAGGCCAAAAGCTGTCTCTCAAAAAGGAGAGTAGTTATCTGTAGAAGATGGCAGGGCCTTGCTCCAAAATCCCAGAGGCCTTTGTTGTGACCTATGGAGGCCTGCCAAAGACTCCAAACAGCATCCCCATCTGCCACTGACAGCTTAAGCACCACTGGATCTGCTGGGTCATATGGTCCAAGTGGCAGAGCAGCTTGCATAACAGCCAGGACCTGTGGCAGAGCCTTCTCTTGTTCTGGACCCCACTCAAAACTGACTGCCTTCGTTCATGGGCCCATTGGGCCATGACAGGGATGGCTGGTGAAAGAGATTGAGAATGAGTCATCCTATTCAGTTGATTATTAAAATCCTCCCCTGCTGAGGTCACCCATTGGTGAGGTCTCACATGGGATACAAATATCTTCACAGTTTTTCACCCCTCAGAGAGGTCCATCCACATACCTCTTCTCCAAATTTCTTTGTCACCAATTTTCCAATCATGCTTCTTCCAAGTGTTTGACTATCCAGCCAACCGTTAGCCACAGCCCATGAATCACTATATAATCACACACCTGGCCATATCTCCTTCCATGCAAGGTGTACTGCTCAAAGTTCTGCCCACTGGGAAGATTTCCCTTCACTGCTGTTCTTCAGGGATGTCCTAGGATTGGGCTATAGTGCTGCAGCTGTCCACTTTTAGGTGGTACCTGCCTATCGTGCAGAACCATTTGTGAACTAGGCCCTAGTCTTCTCTTCCTCTGTCAACTAATCATAGGGAACTCCCCAAGAAGCCATTGGTGCAGGCTGGGGGAGAGAAGGCAAGGTGGCAGGAGTGGAAACCATAGGCATTTGAGCCACTTCCTCATGTAACTTACTTGTGCTTTCAGGACCTGCTCAAGCCCAGTCATGCATATACTACTCCCATTTGATGATGGGATGATGCTGTGCAAGACCACTTTATAGCTAGATGGGTCAGAAAGCACCCAGTTCATGACAGGCAGTTCAAGTCACATGGTGACTTGAAGATCCACAGTCAGTCGTTCAGTTTTCACCAAAGCCCAGTAACAGGCTAAGAGCTGTCTCTCAAAAAGAGAATAATTATCTGCAGAAGATAGCAGGGCCTTGCTCCAAAATCCTAGAGGCCTTCACTGTGATTCACTTATGGGGCCTGCCAAACAGCATCCCTAACTGCCACTAATACCTCAAGTACCATCATCTGCTGGGTCATATGGCCCGAGTGGCAGAGGAGCTTGTACAGCAGCCTGGACCTGTTGCAGAGCCTTCTCTGGTTCTAGACCTCTCTCAAAACTGGCAGCCTTTTGGATAACTCAATAAATGGGCCAGAGTAACACACCCAAGTGAGGAATGTGTTGCCTCCAAAATCCTAATAGGCCTACTAGGCGTTGTGCCTCTTTCTTGGTTGTAGGAGGGGCCAAATGCAGCAACTTATCCCTCACCTTAGAAGGAATATCTCAGCAGGCCCCACACCACTGGACCCCTGGAAATTTTACTGAGGTAGAAGGTCCCTGAATTTATTTCCCATCCTCTGGCATGCAAATGTCTCACCAAAAAGTCTAGTGTGTTTACTAGTTCTTGCCTACTGGATCCAATCAGCATCATGTCATCAGTGTAAAAGACCAGTGTGATATCTTGAGGAAGGAAAAAGTAATCAGGGTCTCTCCAAATAGGATTATGACACAGACAGAGAATTGATATACCCCTGAGGTAGGACAATAAAGACATATTGCTAGCCTTGCCAGCTGAAGGCAAATTGCTTCTTATGGGCCTTATGGACAGGAATGAAGAAAAAGGCATTTGCCAAATCAATGACTGCATACCAAGTATCAGGAAATGTGTTAATTTGCTCAAGCAATGAAACCACAACTGGTACTTCAGTTGCAATTGGAGTCACCACTTGGTTAAGCTTAGGATAATCCACTGTCATTCTCCAAGACCCATCAGTCTTCTGCAAAGGCCAAATAAGAGGGCTGAACAGGGATGTGGTGGGAATCACCACCCCCGTATCTCTCAAGTCCTTGATGGTGATACTAATTTTCACAGTACTTCCAGGGATGCAATATTGTTTTTGATTTACTATTTCTCTAGGTAGAGGCAGCTCTAAGGGTTTCCATTTGGCCTTTCCCACCATTATAGCCCTCACCCTACCAGTCAGGAAACCAATGAGGGGGTTCTGCCAGCTGTTAAGTATGTCTATGCCTTCTGGCACTGGGAAAATTACCACAGGATGCGTCCAGGGACCCAATGGACCCGCTAGAAGTCAGACCTGAGCTAAAACTCCAACAAATACCTTACCTCCATAAGCCACTATTTTAACTTGAGGACCACAATGATGTTTTCAGTCCCTTGGACTAAACGTCAGCTCAGAGCCAGTGTCCAGTAGTCTCTGAAATGTCTGATCATTTCCCTTTCCCCATTGCACAGTTAGCCTGGTAAAAGGCTGGAGGTCTTCTTGGGGAAGGATGGGAGAAAGATTCACAGCATAAACTGTCGGTAGTGTAGTGGGGTCCTTCCTCAAGGGGACCCAGCCTCCCCTTCATTCAAGGGGTTCTGGGTCTGTAAACTGGCTCAAGTCTGAAAATCGATTGAGGGACTGTGATTCTTTGCCTTTACAATTCAAATTAGTCTGGAAGTTTTCTGCTTATACAAATTAAGTAAGAATACAGTAGGCTTCCTATCAATTTCACTTCTAGAAACATCGTGATTAATTAGCCAATGCCAGAGCTCTACACAAGTCAGATTATTCTGATTGCTGCTTTGTCTCTGCTCTATTACGGTAGCTATGCCTACCTTGCCTTTGACAGCTGAGTGCCACCACTTGGCCCCTGCCACCTTGAGATGCAATTATTCCCATAGTATTTAAATTTTGTAGTTGAGTGACTACAGTTCCCACTGTTAAGATCTGACATACAGAGAAGAGCAGTTACAGGTCTCTTCAAAGATGCAGGTGGTGCCTTCACAAATCTATTTCACCAGGCATTGCTCAAGGGTATAGCTTCTGGACTCTTCCAGCTGGGATGAGTAGGTCTAAAGTGACTAATTCGCTCCACTACCCCAATCTCCCTAAGCCTTTGGATCCTTTCCTCTACATTAAACCAAGGGAAATCAGGCATTTCCAGCTCACTCACAGTGAGCCATTTTTGATCTATATTTCAGCAAACCAAGCAAATAAACTATTAGAACCTTTTGTAACTCCCAAAGCTGCAACATTAAATGCAGAGTCCCTACTTAGTGGGCTCAAATCAATAAATTCAGACTGATCCAACTCTATGTTCCTTCCACCATTATCCCACACCATTAATATCCATTCCCATGCCTGTTTTCCATATTTCTTTTTATATACATTAGAAAACTCAAGTAGTTCTTTTCCAGTGTAGCACACTACCTTACGGGTCACACTCTCATCCTCACCTCTAGGGGCCCATGGGTACTTGTCTAGTTATAGGTCTAGAAGCAAACAAGGGAGTTGGGGGTGGCTCCTGAGGAAAATCGTCATGATCTTGCCTGGCAACTGCCTCGGGGAGGCTATCACTGTTGCCTCAGGCAGCATGGGGTTTATCTCCTCAGTCAAAGGGAGAAAAGATGATGGTAGCATGGGTCCGGGAGGGGATGTTGCCACTACTAGGGTCGAGGATGCTGTTTCTTCTGGCAAAAAATGTTCATTGGAGTTTACATGCCCAGTGTCCTCAACTTCATCAGAGTCCTCCCAGACATCCCCATTCCAAGTTGCAGGGTCCCATTTTTTTTTCCAATTAATGCCCTCACTTTAATTGGAATGCCTCACCAGTAAACAC
Source organism: Sapajus apella (assembly GCF_009761245.1). NCBI lineage: Eukaryota > Metazoa > Chordata > Mammalia > Primates > Cebidae > Sapajus > Sapajus apella. The sequence goes on along the minus strand of NW_022436946.1, from coordinate 65,828,824 downwards.
CTGGTGAGACTGTGCCTGCATTTTTCATTGCAGGTCAGCCACTCGCATGATAAAAGCTTGTGTCTGATTTTCCACAATTTCAGCTCTTTCTCTACAGGAGATAGGACCCTTAGAGCAACCTTAGCAGATTTGAGGCTCGGTATCTGTTTCTGAAGCTGAGAGTTAGAATCTCTGAGTTCATTGTTTTCTTTCATCACTTTGTCCAGTGAACTTAGGAGGAATCAACCAACTTCATCATGTTCCTTAGTTCTCCACATACAGTCAAAGGCATTATGTATAGAGACACTAAACTCCTTGACTCACATGAGCAGTGAATCAGGAGTGTCAAACAGATTTATTTTGCATAACTCTCTAAACAGTCCATGCCAAGAACTATCAGTGTTTTCCATGCTATCAGAAGTAGAGTCCTTACCATCTTTGGGTGTAATCATATCAAGCAGCCAACTCCAGAAACCTCAAAACCAACAAATGAACTCCATCCTTAATATTCTGTTCCTCTAGAACCACTCCTGGCATCAAAATCTGAATTAGTCAGGGTTCTCTAGAGGGACAGAACTAATAGGATATATGTAAATATATATATATCTAAATCTTTATATATATACATATAAATCTTCATATATATAAAGATATATGTATAAATGTTCATGTATACAAATATATAAATATATATATATCTATACACACACACACACACACACAAAAGATTGTATTAACCCACGTGATCTCAAGATTCTGCAACAGGATGTTTGCAAGCTGAGGAGCAAGGAAACCAGTCCAAGTCTCAATGATGAACTTGGAATGCAATATTCATGGGCGAGAAGCATCCAGCACTGGAGAAAGAAGTAGACTGGGAGGCTAAGCCAGTATAGTCTTTTCATGTTTTTCTGCCTGCTCTATGGTCCAGCCACACTGGCAGCTGATTAGATGGTGCCTATCCAGATTAAGGGTTGGTCTCCCTTTCCCAGCCCACTGACTCAAATATTAATCTCCTTTGGCAACACCTTCACGGACACACCCAGGATCAATACTTTGCATCCTTCAAGCTAAGCTAGTTGACATTTAATATTAACCATTAGAGCAAGTTAGAATGAAAGAAAAACTAGCATTAAATTGAAGAAGAGCAAAATCTCCTATTGATAGTATATTCAATTAGTTGTCATGCCACAAACTTTTACTTATTTAATAACACAGTGTTACAATACATAATGTGAAAACCGGTATCAAAACAGAAGAAAATTAAATAATCATAATGTGAGATTCAACATACCTGTCACAAAAATCCACATTTCAATAAACAGAAAAGGTAAATATAAAGGACTTTAATAAATTTAATGATATAAACCTAAATATATAAAAGTGCGTATACACACACACACACACACACACACACACACACATACACACACACACACACATACACACACACACCAACAAAGAATATAATCAGCTTAGTTGTTGACTATAAGGGCACCAAAAATAAAAAATATAAAAAAACCCAAACCCTCTAAAAGAGCCTCAAAAGCATAAAACTGAGGCCCATCCTTTGAACATGCCTCAACAAAATATAAGGATAGTGTCAAGTAAATCTGTTTCCTTTAGAATCACATCAGATTGGCAAAAATCTAAATGGCAATTTGGGTGAGAATGCAGAAAAATGGGCATTTATAAAAACTTCAGGTGGGAGTATAAATTCATGATGGCTTTTTACAAAACAATTTGATATTACCTCTCAAAATTTTAAATGTCCATACCCTTTGACTCAATAATTGTCCCTCTAGAAACTCCTCTAATATAAAAAACTTATAATCAGAAAACAGATATATGAGTACAACACTAATAACAGCAAAAAGGTAATAAACCAAATATCCATTAAAAGAAAAATGGCTAAATAATTTATAGTACCTTTATTTCATAAAATTTCAAGCATATTTTAACTAATTATGTTTAGGTGCAAAATGAATAGAAAAAGAAGTGGAAGAATACACAACAAACTTTTTACTTCTAGAGAGGGATATGATGGAGAACTTTTACATTTAACTTTATAAATGTTTTTAGTGTTTGAATCTTTAATGACTGGTACTACTTGCATAAGAAACACAATTTTTTTCAATGTCTTATTTACTTTCCAGAAAAAGACTAAGATCCTTCCATTCTTAGGACAAATTTGATCAAACCCATCTCAGAGTACAGGAGAAGTACAAACTTTGAATCTGTTTCCATAAAAATACTTGCTGTTTCCTTTTCTGGGAATGATCTTCCATCAGATATGGCTCACCACTTCACTTCCTTCAAGTTACCTGCTTAAATTTCACCTAATCTGAGGGACCTTCCCTGACTTTGCAATATAAGATGACAACATCCTACACCCATCCTACCACTCACCAACTACCTTAGCTTGCTTCATTTTTCACTAGAGTAATTTACTACCAGTGTCTTAGTGTGCTTATCTTTAAAATGTGGGTGATAATAGTATCTACCACAGAGGTTGTTGTTAGGCTTAAATGAACTACAAGTTCTTAGATGAGTGCCTCACACATAGTAAGGGACATATGAGTCTGTTTTGTTTATGGTCTGCCTTCCCCCTGTTAGAATAACAATGCTAAGAGGTACGGCCTGTGTTTTGTTCATTATTGTATCCTGATGCCTGGAAAGTAATTATTTGTAAATATTCATCACTGTTGAAGTCTGATTTAGTACTGCAGCCATATGTACAGACAGCTTATATTACAAGAAAATAAAAACAATAATTTCTGGTAAAAGCAAGCTTTCTGCATATTAACATGAATCATCTGTAATGATGTGACCTATTTGAAACATATAATATTTAGCAGTATGGCTCCCAGAAGCTTCAAGTAGGGGAATGGTATAGCGGCATTTAATTCATTAATTTCTTAACACCAACATAGCAACAGAAGCTAAAACATAATATGGAATGAGAAAACAAATGTACAACTTACTTTTCATTCCTGCTTTTGATGCATGGCTGGTAGAGGACCTTGACAGCACTCCAGGCAGAACCAGAATGTGCTTTCAATGTGTCTTCCAACAAGGGGAATGCTTTGATATATTTGGAATTTCTCAAAGATTCAATCAGCAAACAGTCTGAATTTAAAAGCCATAGCTAAAGATGTGAAGAGAAAGTCCAAGTATAAGAATATTGTCACCTTATCCGTATCTTATGACCTCTCAAAAAAAAAAAGTCTATGAAAACACCAGAAAAAATAAATATGACAATCATGTACATAATTTTAAAGTGGTGTAGGCCTTTCAAAATATAACATTTGGTAGAGCAACTGACATAAAGTTAAAACAAAAAAAAAAGACAACTGACTTGGAGAAAATAATACATATATAACAAAGTTATTATCTATAATATACAGAGCTTCAATAAAGGGGTAAAATAGCCCAAGAAAAATACAGGCGAAGAATAGGAACAGAATAGAAGAAATAAATGATAAACACGTATTAGAATCTTAATGTAACTAATAAATGCAAAAATTTTGCCACCAATTTTCACTTATCAGATTGGCAAATATAAAAGGATTGATAACATCCAGTTCAGAAAAGGGGTTTGAAGTCAGCATCCCATAAACTGCTGGTGGGAGAGTGTTTAGGGATTTGGATGCGCATGATTCACTGTGAGAATACTCACAGGAGAAAGGAAGTGAAGGAAATGGGATAAGGCAGGGGAAAGAGCTAGTTAAGGATATAGAATTATCTGGAGTCGGGTTTCAGCCTGATCCATGGGGGATTTCTACAGCATGAATCCCACCTACAGAGTTTGTTCTACCTTGAGATAAGTGTTCCTCGCTTTCTGTGTCCCAGGATCAAATCACTGGCAGTGGGCTGACCAAGGTGGGGTGAGTCAGGGAGGTGGGACTGTGGTAGACAGGTAACATCTATGCAAGGCAACACCTGTCATCTAAAGAGGAAGTCTGTGGAGAAGGGGGCAGCTGTGAGCCATAATCAGCCAACATTGTCAGCAGCTGGGAATGGGTGCGCCAACCCAGCATGGGGTCTGGGTGGCTCACCAAAAATGCCCACTGTAAGGATAAACTAGTACAAGTTTTTTGGAAGGTGATAATCATGAGTTTCAAATATATAAATTATATAAATTTATAAGTTTCAAATATATAAATTATAATACTATATTAAAGAGGCATTTCTAAAGAAATACTAAAATATACAGGCAATAATTATTTTCATTGCAGTTCAGTCTTAGCCTTATAGCAGAATACCAGTAATTAAAGAGCCAGACCTATATTTAAACTAATAAAAACTATCCTCATGATACATAATGTGAAGCAAGCAAGTTGCAGAAAAACACTAATCATGTAATACTGTCTTTGTTTTTTTTTTGTTTTTGTTTTTGTTTTTGTTTTTTTACAAATAGGCAAACACCTGGGAGTGTGCCTATACATAGTTGTATATGGAAAGAATAAAAACAATGGAGTACACATATCAGACTGTTAATACTGATTGCCCCTGAATAGTATGACATAGTAAGGCAGGAAAGGGAAAAACCTTTATGTTCTTCGTGTTGCCTGAATGTGTTTCCAAAATATTTTACTTTTATAAAAAAGAAAAATATAAATACATGTTAGAAAGTTTAAGAAGTTCCTATTCCTGATTTTCAACTTGAAAACTTACAATAAAAGAAAAACTAAAACTGCTATCTGATAACTGTGAGGTATATTTAGTACCAACATCAGTCAGAAAATATTTTAGGTTTTCATAGAAACCATCTGCATTTAGAAGAGCATGGGGTCCCCATAATGGATGGCCAGCTACAGAGTCACATCTACCAGCAACCTCAGGCCCTTCCCTCCTTTTTGTTACCATGTTTCCCTATTACCTTTTAAGTTTCATGAAGGCATTTGTATTCTACCTTGAGCACCTGGAACAGTGTCTTTCAAATAAGAAATGCTCCATACATGTTTACTGGTTGAATAAAATAGATGTAGAAGCAGAGAGGATAATTGGGCCATGATACTTGGTTATCCATATAAATGCCCCAAATTTGTTTCTGCAGGACACTTTTTATATTTTTTTTATTGCATTTTAGGTTTTGGGGTACATGTGAAGAACATGCAGGATTGTTGCATAGGTACACATGTGGCAGTGTGATTTGCTGCCTTCCTCCCCATCACCTATATCTGGCATTTCTCCCCATGCTATCTCTCCCCAACTCCCCACCCCTCACTGACCCTCCCCTATTTCCCCCCAACAGACCCAAGTGTGTAGTGCCCCCTCCCTGTGTCCATGTGTTCTCATTGTTCAACACCCGCCTATGAGTGAGAACATGCGGTGTTTGATCTTCTGCTCTTGTGTCAGTTTGCTGAGAATGATGCTTTCCAGGTTCATCCATGTCCCTACAAAGGACAAAAACTCATCATTTTTGGTGGCTGCATAATATTTCACGGTGTATATGTGCCACATTTTCCCTGTCCAGTCTATCATTGATTGGCATTTGGGTTGGTTCCAGGTCTTTGCTATTCTAAACAGTGCTGCAATGAACATTGGTGTGCACGTGTCCTTACAATAGAACGATTTATAATCCTTACATTATTTTTAATAGAGGCAGTGTAATATTAGATTCTAGTGGTACATGCTGGGATGATTGTTAGCCACAGAACCTCTTCCTCAAAAACTGCCACTGATTCTCAAATATCACAGAATCAGAGGCATTTATTTTCAAATATCACAGAATCAGAGGCATTTAAAAACAACAGAAGGCCAGGCTTGGTGGCTCATGCCTGTAATCCCACTATAATCCCAACAGTTTGGGTAGGCCCAAGCGGGAGGACAACCTCAGCCCAGGAGTTCGAGACCAGCCTGAGTAACATAGCGAGACCCCATCTCTACAAAAAATTTTTAAAATTGCCTGAGAATGGTGGAGTACGCCTCGAGTCTCAGTTATTTGGGAGGAAACTGAGTGGGGAGGATTGCTTTAGCCTGGGAAGTCAAGGCTGTGGTAAGCCATAATCATGTCACTGCACCCCAGCCTGTGTGATATTAAGACCTTGTCTCAAAAGACAAAAAACAAACAGGAGCAATAGAACATGTTTTAAACATAACAGTACTAAATAGGAAAAAAAAAGTGAGACAGAATAGTGTTATAGTGACCACAAAAAGGCCATTACAAACTGAGAGGAAAAAACCTGATTTTGTGGTATGAGCTTCTAAATAGTAGGAGTCAGGATTTCTTTCTCTCTGTATCCCTAGTACCTCCTACATAGAGGCACTTGATCATGTGTTATTAAATTAAGGGAGTTGATTTATGAATTAAACTGATATTAACATTTTTAAAGACAGAGTCTTATTCTGTCACCCAGGCTTAAGTGCAGTGGCACCATCTTGGCTCATTGCAACCTCCACTTCCCAGGTTCAAGCGATTCTCCTGCCACAGCTTCCTGAGTAGTTGGTACTACAGGCATGCGCCACTCTGCCAGGCTAATTTTCGTATTTTTAGCAGAGCTGGGGTTTCCCCATGTTGGCCAGGCTTGTCTCAAACTCCTGACCTCAAGTGATTCACCTGCCTTTGCCTCTAAAAGTGCTGGGATTACAGGCGTGAGCCACCGTGCCCAGCATGATATTAACATTTTTAATCCCTTATTTTCAACACCTGAGAATTAAGAAAAAAGAATGAAAAAACTAAAGAATTCTGAGACTGTGGATTCCTAGCTTACAAGAAGCTGGATAAAATAATTTCTTACCAAGATATACACTTTGTTGTCCTGACCTTGAATCGTGAATCTAAAAGTGCTTCTAGCAGAGGAGAGCTGCACCAGACACTGGGCAATCACGCTCTGGACAAACTGAGACCTGTTTGAACAGAAATCAATTTTCACAATGTGTGTCTCATAATAACTCTAACTGGCAAGATAAGCAAAAAATACCCACAGGGTACCTAAAAGGCAGAGACATCCGCATGTCAGACTTTTCTATGTACTGCTCATTCCCTCACAATCTGTACTGATGTGGATTTTAATATATTTTAATGTACTCAGGTTTGCTACATTCTTTTTAAAACCTATTCTCCAATCCATGACACACTTTATACCCCAAATCTAACTATTCACCCCTATTAAATGAAAAAAATCCATGTTAGAACAAGTCAATATTCCATTTGTGGTATAGCATATTAAAGAGATAATAACCAATTTACAAAAGAAGGCAAGAGATTTCCTGACAAACATCAGACAGTATTGTCTACATTTTTTTCCCTCAAGTGTCAGCTTTGAGGTACAGAATCAAAGTATTTACATAAGGATAAAAGTCAAGACTATACTCAGATTGCCATAATTGTTGGATATCAACAAATAAGCTGGAATAAAGACATACATGGTTAACTTGTTTGCAAACTAAAAAGAGTCAAAGAAACACTAATAGATTTAGTAGATAAGTACCATGTTTTTAAAACATAGGAGTCACTTGAAACTGACCCATGTTTCAAATGTTAAATAATTCAAATTAAAACCAGAAATTATTCAAAAGCTTATTGGTGACTAGGTGATAAGATTCTGGATATCTGGTAAATAGAAGCATAAAAAACTTTCAGAATTAGAAGATTTATAAGAGCACATTTGTCTACAGCACTATATGAGGAAAAGATTTTTTTAAGTCCTCAAATCTTTTATATGTGTGGTTTGGTTCAACTATCTAAAAGGCTTTCTTTTTCCTTTTCCAAATAAAGAAAGGTATGAATAAAAATGAATTCCCAAATGATCAGTTGTACTTCCTTTTCCCTACCTTTGAAATTACAAATATATACCATAGAATACTACTCAGCCACAACAAGGGATGAAATAATGGATTGACAGCATCCTGGATGTAATTGGAGACTATTGTTCTGACTGAAGTAACTCAGGAATGGAAAAACAAACATCGTATGTTCTCCTTCATAAGTGGGAACTAAGCTACGAGGATGCAAAGGCATAAGAATGACAAAATGGACTTTGAGGACTTGGGGAAAAGGCTGGGTGAGAGGTGAAAGATAAAAGACTACACACTGGGTACAGTGAACACTGCTTGGGTGATGGGTGCACCCAAATCTCGGAAATCATCACTATCATGTAAACAAACACCATCTGTTCCACAAAAACCTATTGAAAAAAAAATAAATTCAAAACCAAAAAATAAATAAATAAAGGTCTGAATAGGGGAAAAAAAGAAATTACAAATAAATAAAAGTAATTTGCTATTTGTACCTTGGCATGATGGGAAAACTTCTCTCAGATGACTGAATAATGATCTCTGTCATATAAAACTTGGTAGTTTCTAGAAACAAAAAAGAAAATTAATACTTTCCCCAATACGCTAATAATTTTATTGTGGGCATGTTGCTCCAAATTATGACATTCCAAAGTAAATATTCAATATACTGGTAAAATTAATATTCAGTATACATTTTCCAAAAACTACTTAGTTTCAGAAGACAAAGCATTGGTCACTAAAGGGGATATTTCTGAAGCTTCTGTGTCTTTTTAGAAAATAATGCCCAGAGACTCTGCTCACACATATGGAAGATTATAAAAATTAGTTACACCACAGGCATAGTGCACTTATGTAGAAATTAGTCACTGGGTTTCCTCAATTCTACAGAACAGCTACAAACCTGTGAGTCAATAAAAAAGTTTCTGGTTTGTTTTTGTTTTTGATTTACTATTTTCCCAGATAAAGGTAGTTCTAATGGCTTCCACTTGGCCTTTTCTACCATAATAGCCTAAATTCACAGGTTGAGAAACTAATGTGGGGATTCTGTCAGCCGCTAAGTGTGTTAATTTCAATTAAGCACTCTGGAGTTAGGGAAATAATCACAGGAAGCATCCAGGGATCCACCAGACCCATTGTGAAATGGTCCTGAGCCAAAATTTAATTGATCGCCTGATCCCCCACACACACTCTAACTGGAGGGCCACAGTGATGTTTTGGGTCTTCCAGAATTTGTGTTCATTTAGAACCGGTGTCCAGTAGTCCCTAAAAGGTGTGATTATTTGTTTTTCCCCAGCGCACATGGGGAACTGTTACCCTGATAAAGGCCATGGTTCCCTTTGCAGAAGGCTAGGAGAAAGATTAACAGTATAAATTTTAGGTAGCATACTAGGGTTTTTCTTGAAGGCACCTGGCCTCTCCTTCATTCAAGGGGTCCTGGGTCTACAAAGACTCATGTGTGAGAATTGACTGAGTGGCCAGGACTCTCTGTTTTTATGATTCAACCTAGGCTTTTATTCACTTGATACAGGACTTTCTGCTTATACAAATCAAGTAAGATAGCCGGGCGCGGTGGCTCACGGCTGTAATCCCAGCACTTTGGGAGGCCGAGGCGGGTGGATCACGAGGTCAAGAGATCGAGACCATGCTGGTCAACATGGTGAAACCCCGTCTCTACTAAAAATACAAAAATTAGCTGGGCATGGTGGCACATGCCTGTAATCCCAGCTACTCAGGAGGCTGAGGCAGGAGAATTGCCTGGACCCAGGAGGCGGAGGTTGCGGTGAGCCGAGATCGCGCCATTGCACTCCAGCCTGCGGAACAAGAGCGAAACTCCGTCTCAAAAAAAAAAAAATCAAGTCAGATTTTAGTAGGCTTCTAGACAACACCATGATCAACTAGCAAACACCACAGGTCTGAATAATTCAAATTACTGTGATTGTTGTCTTGACTTTCTGTCATTACACTAACCACACCCACCTTGCCTTTGATGTTTGAGTGTTCCTACTCAAAAAGGGGTTTTTAATCATAGCACCCCAAAACACAGATGCGGTGAACCTCACATTAGAATCTACCCAGAATCTTACTGACTCTATTGAGGTACAATTCGCACTAAATCTGGTTACGATTACCTACAGAAAAATTTAAATAGAAGACTAGATATTTAATAGACATAAATGTAAACACAGCCATCTTGGATTTCTAAAAAAATCAAATAAAAATGTTTAATCTTACTAACAATGAAAAAATGTACATCAAAACAAGATTTTTTTTTAGCATCCAACAAAATATTTTAAAGTGATAAGGTGCAGTGCTGGATATGCTTATTCACATAGATGGATATGCTTATTCACACACTGCTGTGAGAACTGCAAATGGCAGTTTCTGGAAAGCCACTTTGCAAAGGCCTTAAAATTGTATATATACTATGGAACCATAATTAACTATATAAGAATTTATTTCACATAAATACTCACTGGTATATAAAAACACTTATCTATAATGATTCTTGTAATAATATCAACAGAAAAATACTGAAAACAAATGTCTAAAAATTGAGAATAGGTTAAACAATTAAATGTTCAGGTAACATAATTCCATGCATGTTTCAAATTTTAAATAGGTCAAATTAAAACCAGAAATAATTAAAAATGAGGCTGTCATTAAAAATGGATTGTTGGCCAGGTATAGTGGCTCACACCTAATGCCAGCACTTTGGAAAGCCAAGGCAGGAGGATCACTTGAAGCCCAGGAGTTTGAGACCATCCTGTGCAACAAAGTGACAGCCTGTCACTACAAAAAATTGTTTTAAAAATTAGTCAGGCACAGTGGCATGTGCTTGTAGTCCCAGCTACTTGGGAGGCTGAAGAAAGAGGATCGCTTGAGCCTAGAGGTCTGAGGCTTCAGTGAACTATGCTCCAGCCTGAGAGACAAAGTAAGATCCCATCTCTTAAAAAAATAATATAAAACAGCGTTGTCAAACAACTTTTAATAAGACAGAAAATTAGTTTTTGAAAGTAGGTAATTGCTCAATATTACACACAGAAGAGGTCAAAAATAAACCAAGTAGTTTAATAGATTATTATATCGATAGTCATGATAGATTTACCCATTTTTCCTTGAAGATCGGTCAATATTTACTATTTTGAAGTTATGTTAGGTGCAGAACTAAACTAAACCTTTTTAACTTTATGAAATAACTATGTATTTATTTATTTACTTATTTAAGACAAGGTCTTGCTATGTTGCCCAGCTGGATTGCAGTGGTGTGATCATAGCACACTGTAATCATGAACTCCTGGGCTTGAGTGATCCTTCTGTGTCAGCCTCCTGAGTAGCTAGGACTACAGGTATGTACCACTATGCCCAGCTAATTTTTTGTAGAGACAAGGTCTCACTATGTTGCCTTGGCTGGTCTCAAGGGATACTCTCATCTCCGCCACCCAAAGCAGAAGTGATCCTTTTTAACCCAGCTGTTATTAATCTATAATTTAATTATAATACTTTAATCCCACAGGTATTATTTCTATTATGTTATAGTTAATACTCATTTAAGTGTTATTTGAATATTCATTATTTTATCAAGCCTTATTGAACTTAGACCTTCTATGTGGGATCATTTTCTTCTACCTGAATACAGGTAGAATTTCTTTTCATAAGGAACCACTAGTAGTGAATTATCCCAGTTTGCATTTGTCAGAAAATATTTATCTTAGCCTTCATTCTTGAAGGAAATTTTCACTTGATATTAAGTCCTAGGATCAACAGTTATTTGCACACATTGGCAATATTGTTCCATTGTCCTCAGGCTTCCATTACTGCTATTCTTTTGAAGGTACTCTATCAGTTTCCTCCAGCTGCATTTAAGATTATCTTCACTTTTTATTCTACAGTATTTCTCACATGTGTCTAGAACAGATTTATTTTTATTTTTCTTGCTAGGACTTCACTGAATTGGAATTCACCAGGCTCCTTGAATCTAGAGATTGCTGTTCTTCAACACTTTTGTCAAACTCCTAACAATTAGCTCTTCAAAAATTGTACATGCTCCATTCTTTTCCTCCTGGAAGTCTGATTAAACATACACCAGAGTCTCAGTCTATGCTCTATTTCTCTTACTCTCTCTTCTATGTTTTTTGCCTTTTGTCTCTCTGTGCTACGTAACAGGTTTTTCTTGTCATCTATCTTTTGTTCATTAATTCTGTCTTCAAACTGTTAACTAATCTGGTGTTAACCCACTGGCTGAGTTTTTAAAATCAATTATAATACTTTTTTTTACAAATTTTATTGTGTCTTTCCCAAATATGCTTACTGTTATAGTTTCCTTTTTTTTTTCCCTAACTACCTTCAAATGTTTTGTACTGCTAAATATGCTAAGCATGGTTATTTTACAGTTTACATGTAATTCCAATAAGGAGTCTATTTTCATTATTATTTTTGTTAATGCTTGTTGATGGAAGTCTAATTTACTTATGTGCCTATTTATCTTTGGTTGCATGATGAATACTATATCTGAAAAATTATCTGTGAGAATAACATGAGTTTTACAATGAAAATATTTCCTTACAAAGGTGATTTTGCCAGGCACCTGGCAAATGTCTTAGAATAAGGCAAACTAAACCAAATTTAAGACTTCAAATTCCCTAAAGTCCCAAAGGATTGATTTCTGTCTTTAATTCCACAGGGCTGTTCTACTTCCAATTCACCCTCACTGTGAGGGCACATCATTTAGGGTCTCCTATTTTTATTAGGTTCTCCTCTTGGGTAGTCTTTCATCTTTGTCCTTCTCAGAACAAAAGTTCTAATTTTAGAGAATGGGCAAATTGCGAAGAAAATGTAGCTTGAATGTTGTGCTTACCTCTTTTGAGTTTGCTTTTGTGGTAATTTGCCCACATTATTTTCCATTCTCCCTGATTTTATCCTTCCTGTAGTTTCCAGTTACCATCTGGTATCTTTTGTGTCAGCCTGAAGAACTGCCTTTATCATTTCTTGCACAGCAGGTTTGCTAGTAATCCATTATTGCTATGTATTTATTTGGAAGCATCCTTTATTTTGCCTTCATTCTTGAGAGATAGTTTTGCTAGATATAGCACTGTTGGTTGTCACATCTTTTTCCCTCCAGCACTTCACATTATCTTATTTCAGTGTCTTTTGGTTGTCATTATTTCTATTAGAAGTTCACCTTTATTGTAGTATGAAATCCCTTACATATGAGGTTTTTTCTCCTTCTACTTCAAGCATTCTCTCTTCGTCTTCAACAGTTTACCACAACATGCCTGAGTGAAGTGTTTTTGTGTTTATTTTACTACGGGTTCATGGAAATTCTTAAATCTGTAAGCCAGTATTTTTCAAACAATTTGCCAAGTTTTCAGCCAGTTTTTTCTACAAATATTTTTTCTGACCCTTTCAATGTGTCCTTATCATTTGAGACCCTATTTAGACATTTGTTAAACACCTGATATTGTCCTGCAAACTGGAGGTTCTGTTCATTTTGTTTCAGACTGTTTTATGTTTGGTTAATTTGCATTAATCTATAAGTTCTATTTTTTAAAAAAATCTTTTGTCATTTCAAATCTGTAGTTTAGGTCATCTAGTGAATTCTTCTTTTGTTATGGTACATTTTAACTACAGAATTACCAATTTGTTTTTCTTTGATTTTTCTAATTTACTGAGATTTGCTATCTGTTCAAAGGTTTTCTTAAAAAGTTACTTGCCATATTTATAATAGCTGCTTCCATATGTTTGTCTGCTCAGTTGAATATTTGTGCTAAGTACCTGTTAAGTCATTTTTTTCTTGAGTATAAAACATTTTTTCTGTTTCTTTGCACATCTAATAATTTTTAGACAGAAGCGTGATATTGTGTCCAATATGTTGTAGTCACTGTGGATTTTATTTTGCTCTTCTGAAGGTTGTTGGTTATTGGCTGGGATAGCAGTTGATTGACTTGCCTGGACTCAAACTGTGAAACGTATCTCCCCACTGTGTGTAGCTATTAATATCTCTACTCAGCTTTAATTTTGTTTAGTTTGGCTCCCTGGCAAGTAGCCACTGTACCTGCGTAGGTTATCTGTCAGCAAATAATTTGGGATGAGGCTCTACTCGGATACCTCAAGCCAGTAACACTTCTTGCAAGAATTACCTTCTGCTACCCGAGTAATGCAATCAAAGTCACAGCAAATTCACAGGTCCTGTAAGCTTTCAATCCTTATTGAAAATACATACAATAAATACTCCTTGCCATTTTTTTTGTATGTATGCAGAGTTTAGCAGTCAGCCAGAGGTGTGTTAGGACAGAGAAGTTATCTCAGCCCTTCTATGACACTTTGTGCAGCAGGTGGTTTTTCCATTGCTATAAATACCTGAGGGTGAGTAATTAAAAACAACAAAAAAAGGTTTCTGATATGGTTTGGCAGTGTCTCCACCCAAATTTCATCTTGAATTGTAGCTCCCATAATTGCCACGTATCATGCGAGGGACTCAGTGGGAGGTAACTGAACCATGAGGGCCCGTTTTTCCCATGCTGTTCTCATGATAGTAAGACTTATGAGATCTGATTTTATAAAGCGCAGTTCCTCCATACATGCTCTCCTGCCTGCACCATGTAAGACCTGCCTTTCCTCCTCCTCTGCATTCTGCCATGATTGTGAAGCCTCCTCAGCCATGTGGAACTGAGTCCATTAAACCTCTTTTTCTTTATAAATTACCCAGTTTCAGGTATGTCTTTATTAGCAGCATGAGAACATTCCAATACAGTAAATTGGTACTGGCAGAGTGTGGTGCTGCTGTAAAGATATTGGAAAATGTGGAAATGACTTTGAAACTCAGGTAACAGGCAGAGGTTGGAGCAGTTTGGAGGGCTCAGAAGAAGGCAGGAAAATGTGGGAAAGTTTGAAACTTCCTAGAGACTTTGAGGCATCAAAAGATAGGAAAATGTGGGAAAGTTTGGAGCTTCCTAGAAACTTATTGAATGGTTTTGACCAAAATGCTGATAGTGATATGGACAATAAAGTCCGGGCTGAGGTGGTCTCAGACAAAGATGAGGAACTCATTGGGAACTGGAGCAAAGGTAACTTTTGTTATGTTCTGGGAAAGAGACTGGTAACATTTTGTACCTGCCTAGAGATCTATGGAACTTTGAACTTGAGAGAGATGGTTTGAGGTATCTATCTGGTGAAAGAAATTTCTTTTTTTTGAAACCAAGTCTCATTCTATTGCCCAGGCTGGAGTGCAGTGGTGCTATATTGGCTCACTGCACCCTCTGCCTCCCAAATTCAAGCAATTCTCATGCCTCAGCCTCCTGAGTAGCTGGGACTACAGGTAAGCACCACTACGTCTGGCTAATATTTGTATTTTTTTGGTAGAGATGGGGTTTCACCAACTTGACCAGGCTGGTCTTGAACCCCTGAACTCAAGTGATCCACCTGCCTGAGCCTCCTAAAGTGTTGGGATTACAGGCATGAGCCACTGTGCCCAGCCTGGTGGAAGAAATTTCTAATCAGCAAAGCATTCAAGAAGTGACAGAGTATAAAAGTTTAGAAATTTTGCAGCTAGATGAATAGGTATAAAAGAAAAACCCATTTTCTGGGGAGAAATTCAAGCCTGCTTGAATCTCAAGCGGAAGTTGCTTTTGCAAAGCTGCGAAATTTACATAAGTAACAAGGAACCAAATCTTAATTACCAAGACAATGGGGAAAATGACTCCAGGCCTTGTCAGAAATCTTTGCAGCAGCTCCTCCCATCACAGACAGGAGGCCTAGAAGGAAAAAAGGTTTCCTGCTGTGCACAGCCTGGGGACTTGGTGCCTTGTGTCCCAGCTGCTCTAGCCGTGGCTATAAGGGACCATGGTACAGTTTGGGCCCTGGTTTCAGAGGGTGCAAGCATCAAGCATTGGCACCTTCCATGTGGTGTTGAGCCTGTGGGTGCGCAGAAGTCAAGAATTGAGGCTTGGGAACCTCCACCAAGATTTCTGAGAATGGACAGAAATGCCTGGATGTCCAGGCAGAGGTGTGCTGCAGGGCTGCAGCCCACATGGAGAACCTCTGTTAGGGCAGTGCAGAGGGGAAAGGTGGGGTGGGAGTTCCCATATAGAATCCCCACTGGGGCACAGCCTGGTGAAGCTGTGATAAGAGGGCCACCATCCTCTAGACCCCAGAATGATAGATGCAGAGACAGTCTGCACCATGTGCCTGGAAGAGCCACAGTAACTCAATACCAGCCCATGAAAAAACTGGATGGGGGAGGGGCTGTACCCTGCAAAACCACAGGGCCAGAGCTGTTCAAGGGCATGGGAGTCCACCTCTTGCATCAGCATGACCTGGATGTGAGACATGAAGTCAAAGGAGATCATTTTGGAGCTTTAAGATTTGACTGCCTTGCTGGATTTCAGACTTGCCAGGTGCCTTCAGCCCCTTTGTTTTAACCAATTTTTTCCCATTTGAAAAGGGTGTATTTACCCAATGCCTGTACCCCCATTGTACCTAGGAAGTACCTAACTTGCTTTTTATTTTACGGTCTCATAGGCGGAAGGGACTTGCCTTGTCTCAGATGAGACTTTGGGCTTGGACTTTTGAGTTAATGCTGAAATGAGTTAAGACTTTGGGCAACTGTTGGGAAGGCATGATTGGTTTTGAAATGTGAGGACATGAGATTTGGGAGGAGCCAGGAGCAGAATGATATGGTTTGGCTGTGTCCGCACCCAAATCTCATCTTAAATTGTTGCTTCCACAATCCTCATGTGTCATGGGAGGGAGCTGGTGGGAATTACCTGAATCATGGGGGCGAGTTTTTCCCATGCTGTTCTTGTGATAGTGAATAAGTCTCACAAGAGTTGATGGTTTTATAAAGGGCAGTTCCCCTCACATGCCCTCTTGTCTACTGCCATGTAAGATGTGCCTTTGTCTCCCTTCACCTTTTGCCATGATTGTGAGGCCTCCCCAGCCATGTGATACTGTGAGTCCATTAAACCTTTTTCTTTATAAATTACCCAGCCTCCAGTATGTGTTTATTAACAGCATGAGAACAGAGTAATACAGTTTCCTTGTCTCATGGTTCTGCAGGCTGTACAAGCATGCCTCCAGCATTTGCTTGGCTTCTGGTGAGGGCCTCAGGAACCTGACAATCCTGGTGGAAGGTAAAGAAGGAGCAAGGTGTCTCGCATGATGAGAGCAGGGATGAGAGACAGGGGAGGTGCCATGCACTTTTAAAATAACCAGATCTCATGAGCATTCACTCACTATCATGAGGATAGCACCAACACATTCATGAGGGATCTGCTCCCTGACACAAACACCTCCCATCACACCCTACCTCCAAAATTGGAGATTACATTTTATTAACAACATGAGATTTAAAGGAGACAAACATCTGAACTATATTACTGATATGGTTTGGATCTATGTCCCCACACAAATCTCATGCTGAATTGTAAACCCTAATGTAGGAAGTGAGGCCTGGTGGGAGGTTACTGGATTATGGCTGTGGGTCCTTTATGAATGGTGTAGCACCATCACCTTGTAGTACTTGTGATAGTGAGTGACTTCTTACAAGATCTACTTGTTTAAAAGTATGTAGAACCTCCTCTCATTCTCTCTTGCTACTGCTTCCACCATGTGAGACGCCTCACTCCTCCTTTGTTTTGTGCCATGATTGTAAGTTTCCTGAGGCCTCCCCAAAACCAGAAGCTGCCATGCTTCCTGTATAGCCTGAAGCATGATAAGCCTATTAAACCTATTTTCTTTATAAATTACACAGTCTTGGGTATATCTTTATGCAATGTGAGAATGGACTAATATAATCACTTTGCTTCTAAATATACTCCTTAAAATTTCTACTTTCTCCACCACCTACCCTAAACCAAACCCATCACGTAGAGACAGTAAAGCTGTGGGCTTTTCCTGCCTGAGTTGGGAAGACATAAGGTGGCACGGTCCACCTGCATCCCCAGGCAAAAAAAAAAATTACAAACTTGTTATTCTTTCCCAATACAGTAGCAGTTTTCCAGTACTTAATAGTTCTCAAACTGCTGCTTTACTTTTGTTCATTTTCCAGTACCCTAATATGGTTCTTAATAATTCTTAAAATTGTCCAGTTTTGTACAGGTTTTCTACAGATTGCCCATTCTCTTCATGACACCATTTTTGGAAGTGGAGTCCTAGTGATTTACTTTTAGAACACATGTGGATATAGATCTCTTATGCCACCGCAAAAACTCATGCATATTGACCTCCTAATATACTTTTGTATCACATTACAATGTTTAATTAAGTGAATATTCAGTGTTTACATTATTATTATGATAATAATACCACAGAGATGTTTCCTTCCTTTTTCAACCTTTTGTTTTTTACTGCAGTGAATAACTGCTTCAATTACCTTTAGCTAATCCTTTCCATATAATAAAATGGTTTCTCTCAAGATTATCTGTCACATATTGATATGGTTTGGCTCTGTGTCCCCACTCAAATCTCATGTCAAGATGTAATTCCCACATGTTAAATGTGGGGCCTGGTGGGAAATGATTGAATCACGTGGGTGATTTCTAATGGTTTAGCATCATCCCCTTAGCATTGTCTTGTGATAGAATTCTCACAAGATCTGATGGTTTAAAAGTGTGTGGTAGTTCTCTGCTCTCTCTCTCTCATCCTCTTGTGAAGAAGGTGCTTGCTTCTTTTTTTGCCTTCTGCCATGGCTGTAAGTTTCCTGAGGTCTTCCCACCCATGTGGAACTATGAGTCAATTAAATCTCTTTTCTTTGCTAATTATCCAGTCTTAGGTAGTTCTTTACAGTAGTGTGAAAGTGGACTAATACACATATG
The DNA here is from genome assembly GCF_009761245.1 of Sapajus apella. NCBI lineage: Eukaryota > Metazoa > Chordata > Mammalia > Primates > Cebidae > Sapajus > Sapajus apella. The sequence goes on along the minus strand of NW_022436946.1, from coordinate 65,810,294 downwards.
GTCAAACAAATCAACTAATTTATCAATTCTACTTTATAACTAAAAAAAAGAAAAAAAAAAAAAACGGCCAGCTATGCTGGCTCATGCTTATAATCCCAGCACTTTGAGTTCAGGAGTTTAAGATCAGCCTGGGCAACACAGGAAGATGCCACTTCTACAAAAAATTTAGTCAGACACAGTGGTATGCACCTGTGGTTCTAGCTACTTGGGAGGCTGAGGTGGGAGGATCACTTGAGCCCAGGAGGTTGAGGCTGCTGTGAGTCATGATCACGCCACTGCACTCCAGCCTGGGCAATAGAGTGAGGCTATGTTTCAAAAAATATGTATATTACAATCTTCTCTCCCATAGGCCTCAATACACGTTGCTTTTCTCTAGGCCTGCTGTCCACTCCTTATCCTGCTCTCCTGAATTGTACAACTTGTTAGCCAATTCCATGTCATCTCTTTCTAGATTAAATTCCTATTTTCAGTGATCTATATTTTACGGTGAATTACTAAGAAAAATAAACTGTTAAGAACTGTGTTTTGAGACTTTGTTATTTGCAAAATGGCTTTTATTATTTTCATATTTGACTGATAGCTTGACTGTGTATAGAATTCTGGACTGAAAATCTTTTTCCTTTCAAATTATGAAGGCACTGCTTCACTGCCTTCTAGCTTTCAGCTAGCTCTGCTGTTAAGAAGCTCAATGCTATTCTAATTCCTAATCTGTCATATATTAACTGCTTTATTCCCTCTGGAAACTTGATCTTTGGTGTTCTGAAAATACTCACTATAGTGGCCTTGAGTGGCTTCCTTGCTATTCCTCTATTAATTACAATGGGTACTTAGTGGGCCCTTTCAGTCAAGAAACTAAAGTCCTAGCTGTGGAAAATAGTCTTGTATTTGTGGTATTTTTGGCATTGGATAATTTCCTACATTCTGTTGTCTCTATTCTCTCTTTCTAGAATTTCTACAAGCTAGATGTTAATTGTCTTGAAAGGCTCAGTTCACCTATTCATTCAACAAATACTTACTGGGTACTCAATATGTGCCAGATGTTATACTAAGTGCTGAGATTACAGGGATAGACAAGATAGATGATGTCTCTACCTTCAGGAAACTTAATTGATTATATACATATATTTTTGTACTTCTTCTTTAATCTCCTTTCTTTTCTTCTTCTTCTTTTTTTTTTTTTTGAGATGGAGTTTTGCCCTGTTGCTCAGGCTGGAGTGCACTGATTTTTGTATTTTTGGTATAGATGGAGTTTCACCATGTTGGCCAGGCTGGTCCTGAACACCTGACCTCAGGTGATCTGTCCACCTCAGCCTCCCAAAGTACTGGGAATACAGGTGTGAGCCATCGTGCCTGGCCTCTTCTTTAACTTTCAATCTCTGTCTTTTGGTTTTAATTTCTGGCCCAATTCTTTAATTTTATCTTTTAATTCTTTGATTTTTCTTTCTTGAAGTATCACATTTTTAAATTTCATATTCTCTGAATTATGGAAGCAATGATTTTATTTCTCCAAGGGCATTTTATGTATTTTTTAAAGGTTTTCTTCTGGTATACATAATGCGTTTCTTCTCAGTGCTTTTAATCTGCTTGCTAAATTATTTACTGTATTTGCCTTGGTTTCTTTTTTGTTGGAGATTTCCTCAAATATTTGATGATTCTCAACAATCCATTTCAATTTTAGTGTAAGGCAGTGAAATGCTGAGAGGAAGCTCTTGTACCTATACCCAGTGAATGAACAAATACAAGTTTTTTGTACCTATACCCAATAATTTTTTTTTTAAGAGACGGGGTCTCCCTATATTCTCCAAGCTGAAGTGCAGTGGCTATTCATAGGTGCAGTAATAGTGCACTACAGCCTCAACCTCCTGGGCTCAAGTGACCCTCCTGCCTCAGCCTCCCAAGTACCTGGGACTACAGGCATATACCACTGTGCCTACAGTAAGCTCATTTTTGTTGAACAATAATATAAGCTCATTTTTGGTTGAATGACTCCAAAGAATCAGTGTCTGCAAGTCTTTTCTCTAGTTGGTATTCTTTCATTATTAAAAAAAAAAAAATGGGGGGTGGTCTTCCAATCTCCCACCTTGAGGATTATATAAGCAAGTTGAAAATGAAGTGGGAAATCTAGTAGCTCCATATGTACACTTTGAACCAATCATCCTGCTTCCAGCTCCTTGCCTCAGGCTGCCTTCCCTGTTACTGGCTGCCTCCAAATTCTAACCTGTTCTAGGGTTCTACAGTGAGTATTGGCTCACTCCTCATCCAAATTATCTACGGACACTGAAGCTGCAACTTCCTTCAGGCTGCCAAGTGTATTCCAAAAAAGTCTGTTTACATCTCTTGTTTATGTCATTGTCAACTCTTCTCCATTTCTCTTTGCCTTTATAGATATATATCTTTTCATTCCTCAACTGACATTTCAACAGGACTTCAGAGAGAAAAGAATTTAAAAATCAATTCACCTTATTTAACCAGGAGCCTTAACATTTTCTAAGGTGTTGCTTTAGGGGCTTGCTTTCATTTTCCAAAAATGACATAGAGGATGGTATCCTTTACTAACTCCATTTTCCTTTTTGGCTCACTGTGAACAAGTAACTACTTACAAGATTCTGATGATTAAACAAACAAACAAAAAAATACCATCATCTGCCTTCCCTTAAGTACAACTGCTTCATATAAATTACATCTTCTAATTAATTGTATTAACAGCAATTATTCATCATCCACAAAGCTAACACAGCATGTTGTAGCTCTCTAGACACTTTAAACTGTATCTTTAAACAGCAATGCATTTTAATTATCAGGATTTTCATTATTATATTTTAAAGTAGTGTAACAGAGCTTACATAAAATATAATCAATGCTACTGGGAAATAAAAAAGAATAAGGGACAAAGTACAAAACTCAGAATGTGTTTTCTTCCATTTCAACGGGTCCTCTCCCATCCCCAGCCCCAAAATACAGCCCCAAGCCAGATGGCAGCCAAGAAAAACAATTTCTCCATCTCTGGGCACCAATTCTTCTAACTAAGGAGTTGTATTAACAAAAAGGCTCTGCTCTGTAAGTTACCAGGAAGGTAACATTACAAAATAAAAAAGGAAGAAAGAAAGAAAAAGAAAAAAGCTCCAATTTTCTTTAAAATAGACCCAAGTACAAACTTTATACTATTACTTTATATCTACAAAGAGGCTATGAAACACTGAAAATGACTCAACTTCTTAATGCTTATAACTCAATACTTTTGTACTTATGAAGGTCCAAATACAGAAACTTCTTGGTATTTTGAATGATATGTTAGTTGGGGTCTATTTTGAAAAGCACCAATTTTACAACATGTATTAATCATCGATCTTTCTTATATATTTACTATAAGATATCATTCTGGCTTTTAAACAAAAAGGCAATCATTTTGGCTTCTTGTTATGAAACTCTTACCTGATGACACGGTCTCTCCCAACACCACCTTGCAACGCTTACAAATTACTTTGGTATTTGCCTTTGGTTCCTGCAGAACAGAAAAATGTCATTTAAATGTCATTCAGCTTTTCCTAAAAGGAATATATAATTTTAACATAGTCCCCAGGGTATACATTGAACTTTACATTTTATTCTGCCCTCTACTAAATACTGCAAATACATTTAGCTTGTATGCATAATTCACATGCACAGAGATAATTTTTTCAAGTCTTAAGAAACAATAAAGCACAGATTCACTTTTCCAAAACTAGCCACTTCTTGATAATTCAAATATTGCCAAATAATTTGAATAAGTAGCACCTTAAATTCCTAAAAAGTGCTTCCAAATAGCCTTATAACTTAGAACAGGAAGATAGTGGACAACAAGACAGGGTTGACGACTTGCCTCAACTCATGTGTATACAACACAGAAAAATCAGAACTTGAACTCACACTATTTGGACTCCTACTCCAGTGTAATTCATATCAAAGTAACCTATAACCTTTAACTACCAATAAATGAAAAGTTAAAAGTATCTAGTCTGTTCACATACTTTCATTTTTTCCACTTAGTGTAGGCACTGTAACTGAAAAGATAGGTAGTGCTCTGGAATAATTCCTGAAACAATCCTAACCTTCAAAAATCCAAATTCACTATTTGAGATACAGATTAAAATAGCATTTGCCTAATCAATAAACAAAGAATACTCCTTTTCACATCCATAATTGTACCTTTGTCAAAACCATACAACATTCCTCTCATCCAGATATACTGCAACAAGGCAGAAGCCATATAAAGTGGGCAGGGAAAAGGAGATTCTGCAACTCTGGACACTCCAGGGTACCCTTCCTGGGAAACCAGAGAATAGGTGTAGGCTGAAGTAAAGAAGGACAGTGACTTCTGATGTGGGATAACGTGTATTTAATCTAACGAAAAAAATTTTTCCTGATTAATATACATTTGAGTATAAATATTTTTTCCTTGGCATAATTTCCTGAAAAGTTGCAGAAGAAGTACATTTAAATTGCGTTCCATTGATGTTCTGCTAGTAACTGACAGAGCTGATATTTGAATTTGGGTCCCTCTGATGCTAACGCTTCTAAACACTATGCTAAGTGTTTTCCAAACTACAGTTCATGCATCCCATTAGTGGGAACCAATTCATGGAACCAATTCAGTGGATTACTGTGTTTTTTAAAAATGAAATACAATAGAATAGAAAATACAGCAGTTCTTCAAACACTAAGTTCTGCTTCGAGAAACTTCTGACGTGTGTTTGTATATGTGTCTATGTATATATGAATGTGTGTGTGTGTTATCAGATCTTGATGTAAAAATATATATATTCAATTAGAGGTCAAAGTCAAGAGTAACAGCACAATTCATATTGGGGTCTTTCTCTAATGACCTATTCCTTCTCCTAGCATCAAACACAGACAACTAGTAAAAAATCCATAGATGTCCACAGCTCTTCTATTTAGAAACTCCTGAGATGAATCCCTTCATGCACTGAAGTAACCTTCAGTAATATAAACACTTATTCCGTTTTTTCCTGTTCTAGCTGCAGTATTTGGACAGATTCTGCAGACTTTCTCTAAAAGTCTCTGCTGAGAAAACAAAAGCACACATGAAATTCGTAAGTCAGCTCAGACTTGGCTCAAACTTTTATCCAGGCACACTCACAAAGTGGGCCCCACAGTGTGCCATCTCTGGCCACTGTACTGACACCTTTATCAGGAACATCACAAATGGCAGGTCTCAGAGCCTGACCCAGGTGGGAAACTGGATAGGGTCATTCCCATCAGAGGTAAGAGACAGACACAGAAACCTAGGAAGGTGCCAATTTGTTCAGGTCCAGGAAGAAGAGGGCTCAGAAAGTCAGAGTGGTATTCTGGCAGTTTCATGCTTTCTTACAGTAAAACATACCTGTACGGTTCCAAGTTGATATTAAAAATATTTTTTAAAGAGTACTATTTTGTACAAGTTAAATCTGATCACACTCATTAGATCTTACCAAAAACCAAAGGCTTTACTAAAAACTAATATTTGTATTGTAATAACAATGCTTGAAAAGAAAGAATCTTTCTATTTGAAGCAGAAATGTTTTTTTTCAAGTGCTCTGGTATGGATTTCATTTGTAGTTGCTCTCACAGAACATCTTACCTTGTCTTTCAAGGGGGCAGGTAAAGTATTGTTTGTTTGTTGTTAACATAAGACTATATCCTTATCAGACATGAATAATCAGGATTTAAGAATCAGATTAACAACAAGCAAATTACCTCAATCATATGTGTGGATCTTGATTCAAACAAACCTATAGTAAAAGATACTTTTAAGACAATCGATAAAATCTGTATATGGCCTGGTATTTTGTCATCAAGGAATAACTGTTAATTTTATAAAGTGTGATAATGATAGGGCGGCTACATTTTTAAAATCCCTATTTGTAGATGTACATATTGAAACACATAGGGGTAAAATGACATGACTGTTTTAAAGCACTTCAGAAAAAAAGAACAGATGAAGCATACTTGATGAATCCATATTGAAGTTTGTAATAATATTCTTTTTATACTTCTGAATACCTGTAGAGTTTGACAACACATTGTTCTAAAAACACAAAAAAGACACACTTATGGATTTAAAAAAACAAATTACCAAAATCTAATTATTACTAAGTACTCCAAGAAAGAACAAAAAGGTAAAGATGTTAATCATCCTTGCCAGCAGTAAAATTAATATAATCAAAGATCAATTTTATTTGTTCTTTAAAAAAGAGTGAAGTCTTGAATAATAGTTTGAATCTTACAAAAGGATGAAATGCCATCTTTATCATTCCATTATTATAAGATGCAAAATTTTTATTATGTGGGTAGGCACAAAACAGCACAAGAGAGATGATACATGAATACATGAATAGGGAAATCTCCAGCAGGTATCTTTTAAAAATAAGTAGATACTGCTGCAATGACAAAGGCGCAAATAAAGTACTATAAGTCCTAAAAGGCTATGGAAGAAAAGAAATAATAGAGTTGGGCTTCACGTTTGCTTGTTTGTGCTGTTTTTAAAGCAGATCTTTTAAATTAAACATATTATAACACATACATTTTGTTTAAAGAGAATCTCTGCTTTGTAATGCATTTTTCTTCACCTATCCTTCAAGGAAATAATAAAGCAAGTTGTGCAATGAAGCAGTCTAAGTGTGGGAACTCTACAGAGCAAAGACAGACATTGTTGTGGACTAATTAAGTCAATATATCTGAGACATGGCAGGGCTGCTCAGAGAGGTGGATTAGCCTCCTGTCCTCGCTTTATTTTCTCTTTGTGTTGTTTCAATTTCTAAGGACCCTTGATATTGTCTCACCAAAAAAATGTTTCCCAAGAGATACCATTAGGATGCTTTGTTATCATGTGACATTTCAAAACCTTGCTAGATGGCTAGACTGGGTGATAGGAAAAAAAGATTTTCAATAGCACAGAGCAGCCTTGTTCCCACAGGAGCCTTGAGAGCACTGTTTAAGCAGTCCCTCCAAATTTATGTTTCTATTTTGGTCACAGGCACACTCTTTGGACTGCTACAATACACAATTAAAGCAGAACTTTCATCTAGGCTAACTTGAAGAAAATCTTGTCAACAGCAGCTTGTCATGATAGTACAGAATTTCCCACAGTCTCCTTGATAATAAAAACTGTAATGTCTAAAAATATGAAGGGCCTTTCTTTAATGGATCAGACAGCTGTTTACTATGAAGGGAAATTCTTGTAAATGGCATCACATAACTGATAAAGATGTAAATGTGAAGAATATATTTCAGCACAGAGTGCTGAGTTTATTCAAAAAGGGAAACATGGTTTCCCTCATTTAATCTTTCTCTACTTTTCTGCTCACAACTTCCAAATATTTTTTAAATGTATAGCTTAATCATAAAGATGAAATTTAAAACACATAAAATAATAAAGTATTAGTACATATATTTAGATCAAAATACAAATTAATCATATTAAATATAAAAAATTTATATTAACTTACTATTTACCTTTTAAAATATAAAATGCAAAGTAACTACAGCTCATCAGAACGAACCATATTTAGTAAAGGGATTTCTGTTTACAGTGTAAGATGAGGCACTTAAATAATTTTATCTGACAACTTAACTTCCACATTTAACAAATTTCCTCATCTTCCTCAAAATAGTTCTATAAAACTAATTTACAACCTAAGAGCTGCCCAGCTACTACATATTTCCTGCAGTCGCTCAGTTCTTATTACAAAAATTAAATGAGTTCTAAATGAAATTTAAAATATAATATTTGTGTTCCCACCAATAATCAGATGTTAAAATGATTCTCTGGCAATGATTTTCTTTACTTTTTAAATAACATCTATATTGACTGCCCATCAGGGGAATGATTTCTCATAGGGCCATGCCAATGCCACTGATTTTCTTTTAAAATAAAGTAAAACACTTGTTCTCTGCAGTGAAAGAAAACTGCCTTCTTCCCAAAGCAACTTATACAATAAGAGCCACCAGAGAGCTGTCAAGCACCAACTTAGACCCTGCAACACGAGCTTTATCTCCATTCCTGGGCTCCTCCATTCCTCTTTTTACTTGATGACATCTGCATTTATGACTTCAGCAGAAGTTTAGTCTATGGGCAGAAATAGTAAAATACCTCAGCCTAATCGGATAGTACATATCCCGGAGCAAGAGAACACTTTTAACTTAAATCGGACTATTTAGGATAAAATGCACACAAATTATGGAATATTGTCCTAAGAACAAGAAAGTGGGACATTTTAGTTTGTAAAGTGGTAGTACACCCAATTCTACATCTGCAGAGGTCTTCCTCTCCTTATTCTTCTAGGCCCCTGTGGCTGTTTTAGTTTAAAGCCGTATGTTCTTCCTGTTTTGATAAAGCAGAGATAGAGATGACAGTTGAACATAATGAATTTTGGCCTTTACAGCAGTCTGTGTAACAAGCCCTGAGGAAAAGATTGAAGAAACCAGTATCTAAGACAACCTCTAAATTAGCATTTATTTTGAAATGATATTTTACCAATTTACAATGGTTGTCAGAAGAAACACAGCACAGCTCCATGGGGGATAGTTCAGGTCTTGGCTGCCACAAACTGGTTCTTAAATTCACCAAGAAGAAAGAGTCTCCAATAAAACAGTCCTCCTCTTGCGGATGAAGGGGTTTATTAGCAAAGGGGTCGGGATGACAACACCATTCTCCAATTAGAGCTCCCCAATTCTCACTTGGCAGTGGAAGCACCCTGAGCAGCTTCCTAGTGGAAAGAGGAAAAATCGTTTTACACAGAACAAAATGGAACTAACATTCTCTTAATTAAATGAACATTAAAGATGAAAGAAATTCATTAACCACACGGCTTGCAATGCTAATTTTTCCCCAATTATAAAAGTAATATATACTCACTAGAGGTAATTTTGAAAATGCAAGGAGGAATACACAAAGCAAAAATCGTCCTTTTCTCTCACTACCCAAAGATAAGTACTACTTTTTATGTGACATTGTGTTTCTCTGCCATCCATTCAAAAGATATATTTGGAATGGTGACTATACGTACTATATCTTGCTTTTGTTGTTTTATTTAGATGAATCCTAATTAGTCCACAACATTCTATTCCATAAGTACATCAAAACTTTTGAGATCATTCCCTCACCTGTTAGATATTTAGGTTTTGAGGTTGTCATTATCAATAACTCTGTGATGAATGCTCCTGTTAGAACATTTATGAACACATCTATTTCCTTAGAAAGAATCTCATATAAGTGAGAGATGATAAGCACAAATGATATGCATATTTTAAAACCCAACACCTATTAGATGAATTTCTTTCCAGAAAGGCTGTGCCAATCTCTAATTCCTCCACTCACCCTTTTCATAATTGGATATTATCATTTTTCCATTTCTGCACCAGTAACAGGTGAAATTATTTTCAGTGCTGCTTTAATTGGCAACTCCTAAATTACTGGTGAGATTCATCTAGCTTTTCTACTTAGAGACCACTGTGCTTCTTCTGTGAATTGTGTTAGTGACTATTTTCCAGGGTATTATTATGTTTTTATTAATTTGTAAAAATGTGCTCGAGTATAAGCCCTATCTCTATTAGTCTGTTACAAATTTTTTTGGTGTTCCTGTCTTTTATTTTGGTTTACGTGTCTTAACTGTCAAATCACCTAAGAACGTTCTCCTATAAATTCTTCTATTACTATATTTTAACAAACTTTTTATTTTGGAATAATTTTAGATTTACAGAAAAGTTACAAAGGTAGTATATTAGTTCCCATATGCACTTCACCCACCTGTCCCTAATGTTACTATTTTATGAGACCATGGTACCTTTGTCAAAACTACACATTTTGAATTTCACCTGTTTTTCCACTAATATCCCTTTCTTCTGTTCCAAGATCTAATTCATGAGAACACTTTGCTTTTAGTAATCACGTCTCCCTAGTCTCATCCAGTCTGTGATAGTTTCTCAGTATTTCCTTATTTTTCAGAAACTTGAAACTTTTAAAAAGCTCAGATGTTTTACAGAATATTCTTCAATCTCAGTTTGTCTAATATTGTCTCAAGATTAGACTGGTGGTATGGGTTTGGGGAAAGAATCTCACAGAAGTGACATACCCCTTCTCATCACATCAGAGAATATATCATATCAACACAACTTAGTGATGATAATCTTGATAACCTGGTTAACGTAATATCTGCTAAGTTTCTCCTTCTAACAAAATACAAATACTAGTAAATGAATGTACATTCAGATGTTATAAGTTAAAATATTTAAGATGTGAATGAAACTTTTTTTTTTTTTAACAATTCCCCCATGTTAACCATTTTCCTTTGATTTCCCCTATCAACTGAGTCATATAAAAGGGCAATCACAGTTTGGAAGAGGGTACACAATTTATAACTGCAGAGGACAAAGCTAGGAACAAGAAAGGTTGATTTCAGTTTACCATAAGGTAGAAGTTTTCCTTTGAAATCAGTATACACTGCATCATTGGTATCATCAAGGTGCTGAACCTGGTAAGCACACCAAGAAGTGATTCTTTCAACATACATTTCCTACAAGTCTACTATGATGCAGGCATTCCCCTGGCACAAAATACGAATACGTACAGTTGTCTCTCTTAAGATACTCATGTTCTAGTAAGAAACATAGACCTATAAACAAATAGCAAAACCGTGTTATAAATGCTCATAACAGAGTAACGGTTCTAAATTCTTGGGGTGGCGGGTGCAGGGGAAGTAGTACAGATCCCATTGAACAAGAAATGTGTTAGCCCCTTTCCTCAAACATACATTCCTATAAGCACACAAAATCTGCATATTACTTTAGGGGATTCATGGATCCCCAAGACCAATCCATGAATTCAGGGCAATATACACAAAGTGCTAGGGGATTAGATTGTACATAGACTTCAGAGAAAAGGTAATATCTGAGCTGACCTTTGAAAGATAGTTTTCCAGGCAATGAAAGGAATCAAGGGCATCATGGAAGAAACAACATGAAGGTAGATGCCATATCTGTGTGCCTTGACACTGTACTGTCTTACATTGCTCTTATCGTATAGCATGAGCTCTTAAATATTTGTTGAAGAAATGAACTACCATATTTTGAGAACTGTAATGTGTAAAGCCCCTGGTTTGGTCTGTTGCACATTGGAATGAAGGGGTTAACAAACCTTTTCCCTTGCTGCTTGAGAATCTGACCTTTGGTTTAACCACCTAGCTCTGTTACCCTGGAAACCAGGTAAGATCTTAGGCATTGACTATATTGCTAGGCAACACTGCTTACAGTAAAAATGATTCTTGGTTGGTAAACTGCATCTGAACCAGGAAAAAATATAAATGAGCTGTAACTGTCTGATAGGAATGCTATGCTTTGGCCTTCCCTGAATGCAGTCTCTTCTTGGGAACCCTACAAACTATGTCAAGAATTGCTATAAGAGAGATCAGCTGCTTAAAGCAGGAGGCTTCTTCTAAACCAGAGCAGCTGATCTGGAGCTTATGCTTTGTACCTGGAACTATGTCGTGTGGGGAGACAACAGTCCCCAGAAAGTGATGTGAGCTGTCACTTGTGTAAACATGCAGAGGGCCTGCTGAGAGGAATTCTTGAAGCTGCCCTGCTGGCAAGGAACGTGGCCTCTGGTAGCCTTGTAAGTCCTCATGTTTAGTTAACTTAAGAAGACCCTTGGTGGGCACTACACACACCTTATTTTATTTAATGCTTGCAACAACTTTGTGAGACAAGAAATATCATTTCCCTGTTCAGAGGAGGAAAGTGAGGTTCAGAAATTTCAAATAATCTACGTCAGTTCACAGAATCAGAGGTGATCAGTAATGGCAGGTTGTTAGCCCAGGTCTTCCTGACTCCAAAACCAAACTTCCTTCCTTAGAATATATTTCCTCTCCTGGTAATGCAGAACAGCAAAAGAGGAGACTTGGGCAGGTAGGATGGTGGCAAACTGTAAGGCGTGTCCAGGCTATGCTAAGGGATAGGGATTTAGAACCTCAGGTGGGTGGGAAGCATTACAGAATTTTAAGTAGAGAAGCAGCAGGTCAGATTTGAATTTTACCAAGAAGCAGCAGCAGAAGGGGGCAAATAAATTGCCTGCTTAGAGTGGGAGGGAGTTAGGCCTAATTAGGCTCCTGGACTTTCTCCATCATTAAGATCTTTTGTCTCCTGACATACTTCATGTAGTGCCAATAAATGAACCCTCAATACATTGCAAAATATAACAATGTCAAAATCCCCTACATGATCAGGGAAATAAAATTGCATCAATATTTACAGAGATCTGGGAGACAACTCACATTAACACAAAATGATATTTTAAACTTAATGTGACCACATATCATGGGAATAAAAGCTATAATATATCCTATAAAAATCTATGTAAGATGCCAGGAGCAAGAAAGTGCCAAATCTGCAAGTCAGTGCAAAAATAAAAGAGTTTTTAAAGCAGATTTTTTTTTAATGTTTTGAATAAAACATAAAACCTTTAAGGACAAAAGATTTTAATCACTGCTTTATTGAAAGCATATTTATCCAAAACCGTGAAAAATATACTTTGATATGATCTACTTCGCAAGAGAACTTTCAAAATAAAATAGATACCATTGTTTTCAAGGCTAGTTTTTAGGGAGAAACCTGGTGGAGCTCAAAGAAAGAGTGAAATGATTTCCTAAATTTTCTCTCAGCTTAAGATTCTATGATGAGCAGCAATACAGCTTCAAAATAAATTAAAATTTGCTAGTTTTTTAAAATGCACCATGAGCACAAACTTTTAGAAAATAACTTAAAATATACATAAGATAATGTATGCCCCCGAACTTTAAAGATAATAGAGGTAAAGAAAAATGAAGAATGTGAAAATAAAGAAATGTATGTAAGAAAATAAAATTATGCCCCTTAACTTTAAAATCAACCATTAATCAGTGATAATAACAATAGTAATAACAGCTTTTACAGATTGTATTATAACCAAGCGGACATTAAGAATATTAATAACATCAACTATCTAAAGCTCAAAAATATGGCTGCTGGAATTAGATAAATTCAGGTGACATTCTCTGACTGGCAAGCCATAAATCCTATAAAACTAGCTAAGCATTTTAATACTATTATGTCCATAGTATGATTAGAGCCACAAAAGTATAATTTTATTCTAAAAGTTCCTACAATGTTACCAATAGTGCAGCTGGTGCCTGTACTCTTTTTTTAACCTCTTTGTTCTCTTTCATATAGAAAAGTGACAGTATTCTTGGTAGTAGTTATTTTCAGATTACAATTGTAGCTCGTCTGCCAAGTCAATCAATCGTGTGGTTGGATATCCTGACATCTCATGTTTCCAAAAGTCCCATCTTGCTTGTTTCCCTCTAGGGTCTCAATGCCCTCATGAGCTCTGGTTTCCCTCTAGGGTCTGCATGCCCTTATGAGCTCTGAGCTGACACCTAGCACTACCCTGCCAGTGCAGGGAGAATAAGGCGGACCATCCAGAGATCTCAGGAGAGCTACTCTGTTTCAAATCATCTGAAAGTCAAAACATTGAGTTTGAAAGTTTGTTTGGCCAACTGATTTCATTCATGTATGAGATGAATTTATTTCTAGAAGACATAAATTCCAAACACAAGGAAAATCTGATTGTTTCTGAGAGTATTTGCAACAAAGTAAATGTTACTACTCTTGCTGGCTATTAGGGCCTGCTAATCTTAACAAAAGCGAAATCAAAAATTACATATATTCACACAAATTTTATAGAAAAACTATTATCTGATAAAATGTAAATTGGAGAATTTTATTATAAAGAAATGAGACACTATTTGTTTTCAAATAACCACAACAAATAGCTAAGAACATGTGACCTTAAATTAAGAAAAAAAGCCACAGCCGGGTGTGGTGGCTCACGCCTGAAATCCTAGCACTTTGGGAAGCCAAGCCCGGTGCATCATGATGTCAGGAGATCAAGACCATCCTGGCCAACATGGTGAAACCCCATCTCTACTAAAAATACAAAAATTAGCTGGGTGTGGTGGTTGGGGCTTGTAGCACCAGCTACTCAGGAGGCTGAGGCAGGAAAATTGTTTGAAGCCAGGTGGCAGAGGTTGCAGTAAGCTGAGATCCCACCAATATACTCCAGCCTGGCAACAGAGGGAGGTTCCCTCTCAAAAAAAAGAAAAAAAAAAAAAAAAAAAAAAGAAAAAGAAAAAAGAAAGAAAAGAAAAGAAAAAGAGAAAGAAAAAAAGGTGCCCTCATTAGCAGACGTAATGTGCCCTGGTGCTAGTAAGTTTTAAAAGCCATTAATGAGTTTTAATGTTTAAACTGCCCTCTACAACATCTTATTTCTATAATTTTGTTGACAAGAACCTTTTTTATTAAAAAATTAAAAAAAGGAATAAGCATTAGTCTCACACTATCAAATAATCATGAATCACAAAGTACATGAAACCCCAAATACAAAATGAGGTTCACTGGTCAGGGAAATTTTGTGCTTCATAGCACATAACAGGTTTATCTAATCCAACATCCTCATTTATATACGAGGAAACTGGAGCCAAGGAAATTAATGTAACATGTTCCCAGATAATAAGACTAGCCAGTAAGCAGATCTTAACCCTGTTCCACTGCTCCTATGGATTTGCTCCCAAAACAGATAAATCCACATATTCCAAGGTACCTTCCTGGGAAATATGTTTACAATCAGTTGATTTTGATTATGGCACACACATGCTCTTTTGAATACCTTTGGTCTTGTTTCTACTAAACAAGAACAAAATTGTTCTTACCACTCACATAAAACAGGAAACTGAGGGAGAAATAAGAACACTGGGTTTAACATTAATGGTCAACATGAAATCCATGTGCAGATACTTAAGAAAGCATCTTTTTCCATACAACATAGCCACAGGGCGTGCTACCTAAGAGTTAAAGGTAAGTAAAGCCTTAAGTCATTTACTAAGGATTTCTCTGCATTATTGAAGAGGCATGCATATGCCAGGCACACAGGTGTGATATGAAAAAGCTTGTGGGTAAGCCTTGCTTAAATGAGACAAAGGCTAAGTCAAGTCCACTGTTTATCTTCTCAGAGAGAAAAAGAGAAAGGGAATTTATTCCCTTGACACATACAGAGTATGTGAACCACAGTCCTGAAACCAAAGCTTTGAAACACTAAACTAGATAATTTTCTAGTTTGTTAATAGGAACAATTTGGAAAGGGGGTAAAAGTCTATAAAACCAACTTAAAAGACCTTATTGAGCATTAACTATTACATATGTTACATCCTTTAACTCTCTTGACAAGTTTAGGAAACAGGCCTTATTAGAAGGCTGTATTAGAAGAACCTGAGGTAGTACAAACACGACTTCCCAGCTACTAAGTCACAAAGCTGGAGTTCAAACTCAGGTCCCATTCTCCTGCTCCTGCCTCCAGCGCCTGCCGATGGTCAGGGGTAGGCAGAGTGATTGCTGACCTTCTAGTTCTCAGTTCCATGACTGTAAAAGGGACTGACACAGAAGATACAGTACTTGAATAGAAAAAATGGGGGCAACAGATAAAAGATTTTTCATATTATTATCCTCTTCCAATGAAACACAAATAACAGCCAATAATGAATGAACTTTGCTGTAAGCAGCACCAGGAAATACTGTTACACGGATTTAACGTGTTCTGACTATAACTTCTAGGTATCCCCATTGTTGTCTCGGAATGAATGTTTCATAAACTTCATTTAAGAATTCAACCAAAGCCTAAACTAGACTGAGGGAGGGAAAACACTCTTGGTTAAACTACAATGCAAACTGACATTCCCCTGAACCTTTTAGGATAAAGTGGGCCTGTCCTGAGTACATGCAGTAACTTCAACCCTTATGCAATCCAAGCAAAGATAAGGTCCCTCCTCTGCAAATTTAAAGTCACCTCATTTCTTAAGATAGTCCTCCTGAGGATCCTCCATTTGTAACCTCTCACTTATGCCAGTGTAACTCTGCACCATCTCATCTACCTGGGACACTGCCAGAAATCAGGAAGCAAGTGAGAAAGGTTGGGGGAAGGCCAAAACAAACATGTCAATGTTCGTTCAATCCAACCAGCAAAAATTGATTGAGACCATACCATTCACCAGGGACAGTGCCTGATGCTGAGGATGGGGATGATGACAATGATGAGAATAGTAATCATAGCAGTAGCTAATTCTGAATGCTTGCCACATGCCAGGCACTGTCATAAACACTTAAACTCACTCCATTCTCCTAGCAACCAAATGAGGTAGGTCCTATTGTTAGCCACATTTTTGCAATAAGAGAATTGAGGCACAGAATGGTTAAGACTTGCCCAGAGTCACACAGCTAGTAAATGGCAGGTGTAAACCCAGTTGGTCTGGCTTCTAAGTCTGCACTGCTAGGCAGACTCAGAGGGAATACACCATACAACACTCTCAAAAGAGTAGGGATAAAGGATACAGGGGGCAACAAGATTATCTCCACTCCGAGAGCCTACAGTTTAGTTGTGAAGACAGGCAAATAAACCTTAGAAAAGCACCTAAACCAACCCAGGGTTGAGAGAAGGCTCCTAACAGTGGTTGTTCTGTCAGCTGAATTATGAAGTTCAGGTAGGAGCCAACAAGGGGAAGACAGGGTGTGGGGTGCATTCCAGGAAAGGAAGTCACTTTCATAAGGCCCCAGGATGAAAAGAATCATGAAGAGACTACTGGGCTCTAATCATACTAATCACCAGAGCTGTGTACAGAATGCTAATCAATAATGGGATGTTTCTGGGGGGAGGAGGAATAGGTTGGGGAAAAAGGTATGAAATGTGAGGGTGGAGAGGTAAATAGAGATAAACTCATAAAGGTCCTAACGTAGCATGTTTCTGGAATTGATATTGGAGAAATGGGGGGCCCAGGAGGGGTTTGACCAGTAGAGCCTGATACATTTGAGAACAATGACTCAGTTGTGCTAAAATAGATCACATAAGAGGGTGAAACTAGAGGGAGGCTCAGTGGATGAGGAGCTGGCAACAAGTGCAATTAGGTGAGAAGACACTGGCCTCAACTAAGGTAGAGGCACTAGGGTGGAGCAAAGTGGACTTACATAAGACATGCTATGCAAAAGAATCTGACAACTATTTATGGGGGGGAAAACCCTTAGAGCAAGCTTGGCTGACCCATGGCTGCTGGGCCACGTGGGGCCCAACAGCTTTGAATGTGGCCCAACACAAATAGGTAAACTTTCTTAAAACATGAGATTTTTCCCATTCTGGTTCACTCTAATGATTGTTTCTTTTGCTGTGCAGAAGCTCTGGAGTTTCATTAGATCTGATTTGTCTATTCTGGCTCTCATTGCCAATGCTTTTGTTGTTTTAGTCATGAAGTCCTTGCCTATGCCTACGTCCTGAATGGTTTTGCCTAGGTTTTCTTCTAGGGTTTTTATGGTGTTAGGTCTTATGTTTAAGTCTTTAATCCATGTGGAGTTAATTTTAGTATAAGGTGTCAGGAAGGGGTCCAGTTTCTGCTTTCTGCACATGCCTAGCCAGTTTTCCCAACACCACTTATTAAACAGGGAATCCTTTCCCCATTGCTTGTTTTTGTCAGGTTTGTCAAAGATCAGATGGTTATAGATGTGTGGCATTGCCTCTGAGGCCTCTGTTGCGTTCCAATGGTCTTTATCTCTGTTTTGGTACCAGTACCATGCTGTATTGATTACTGTAGCCTTGCAGTATAGTTTCAAGTCAGATAGCGTGATACCTCCAGCTTTGTTCTTTTGCTTATAATTGACTTGGCTATGTGGACTCTCTTTCAGTTCCATATGAAGTTTAAGGTGTTTTTTCCAGTTCTGCGAAGAGGGTCATAGGCAGCTTGATGGGGACAGTGTTGAATCTATAAATTACTTTGGGCAGTATGGCCATTTTCACAATATTGATTCTGACAAAGGGTTAATATCCAGAATCTACTAAGAACTAAAACAGATTTACAAGAAAAAAACAAACCCATCAAAAAGTGGGCAAAGGATATGAACAGACACTTCACAAAAGAAGACATATGAGGCCAACAAACATAGGAAAAAATGCTCATCATCACTGGTCATTAGAGAAATGCAAATCAAAACCACATTGAGATACCATCTCATGCCAGTTAGAATGGCGATCATTAAAAAATCTGGAGATGGCCGGGCACGGTGGCTCAAGCCTGTAATCCCAGCACTTTGGGAGGCCGAGGCGGGTAGATCGCGAGGTCAAGAGATCAAGACCATCCTGGTCAGCATGGCGAAACCCCGTCTCTACTAAAAATACAAAAAACATTAGCTGGGCATGGTGGTGCGTGCCTGTAATCCCAGCTACTCAGGAGGCTGAGGCAGGAGAATTGCCTGAACCCAGGAGGCGGAGGTTGCGGTGAACCGAGATCGCGCCATTGCACTCCAGCCTGGGTAGCAAGAGTGAAACTCCGTCTCAAAAAAAAAAAAAAAAAAAAAAATCTGGATAACAGATGCTGGAGAGGATTGGGGAAACAGGAAAACCTTTACACTGTTGGTGGGAGTGTAAATTAGTTCAACCATTGTGGCAGACAGTGTGGCAATTCCTCAAGGACCCAGAAATAGAAATTCCATTTGACCCAGCAATCCCATTACTGGGTATACACCCAAAGGATTTATAAATCGTTCTATTATAAAGACACATGCACACGTATGTTCACTGTGGCACTGTTTACAATAGTAAAGACTTGGAACCAACTCAAATGCCCATCGATGATAGGCTGGACAAGGAAAATGTGGCACATATACGCCATGGAATACTATCCAACCATAAAAAATGATGAGTTCGTGTCCTTCATAGGGACATGGATGAATCTGGAAACCATCATTCTCAGCAAACTGACACAAGAATAGAAAATCAACACCGCATGTTCTCACTCATAGGTGAGTGAGAACAATGAGAGCACATGGACACAGGGAGGGGAGCATCACACACTGGGGTCTGTTGGTGGGGACTACAGGAGGGAGAGCAGCAGGTAGGGAGTTGGGGAGGGATAACATGGGGAGAAATGCCAGATACAGATGACAGGGATGTAGGCAGCAAACTACATTGCCATGCATATACCTATGCAACAATTCTGCATGTTCTGCACAGGCACTCCAGAACCTAAAGTGCAATAAAGTATGTTTTTATAAAAAATTATGAGTTTTGGCAAAAGGAGTCTTTTAAAACTCATCAGCTATTGTTAGTGTTAGTGTATTTTATGTGTTGCCCAAGACAATTCTTCATCTTCCAGTATGGTCCAGGGAAGTCAAAAGCTTAGACTCCCCTGCCTCAGAGGGAGGAACCGAAGGCACTATCAGGCTTCTACCTTGAGGACGCAGGTAGAAGTATAGCACTACTCAGGTAAGGAGCACTGGAAGAGAAGCAGGTTTCAGATAAGGAGGATCTGTTCACTTATAAGTCTTAGGAACCTGACTCAGGAAACCCATCTAATAAAGAACTCTAAGTCCTTTCTTTAAATATTTTTAACAATAATTAGGATTTAATCTGTCTCTCTAGCCTGTGAGTGACTAGTGGCTGAAATTTCAGAGGGGAGGGTTTGTGCCCAAGAAACAAGAAGGTTGATACGAGGAAGACAGAAGACCAAAAAAGAAAAAAAAAAAAATTAAAACAGCCTTTGGGACCACAAAAAACCCCCTGAAAACAACAACAAAAAACCCAGCCCTTCCCGTCTCTACAGGGTAATCACAGCACATGGCAAGAATAAGTTATAAAATTAACCTAATCATTGAGAAAAGGTTAATTTGTGCTCTGTACGCTCTGTTTCAATAAGCAGGAGTAATAGGAAATGGATTTTAGAAGGGCACTGATAAAAATAGTTCAAATAAAAAGTGTTGTGCAAAGCTTCTATTATGTGCAAAAAAATCACTGAATGTGGAAAACGTCACTCAGCATCGTGCCGGATGAAACATGTGACAGATGCCATGTTTCTTTTCAGGAAGGAGGTGCTTCAGTGATCAGCACAGGTTCTTCAGCCAAGATCAGCTCTCTTCTCTCAAAATCAGCATCCTAGTGCTCCCCTTTATGTTCCTAAGAGCTAATCACTCTGTGATTGCTAGCAAGTTTTGTGGCTGATTTTGTTCAAAGTGACATTAAGCTGGCTCTCACTTTAAGGCCATATACTACTCCATTGGCAATTACTTCAAAAATTCTGATGGGTAAAGAGATAACCATTGCCAGACACAGAATTAATAAGTGTTAAATATATCCCTTACCTGTCTTTTATTATGACTTCACCGCAGGATTGGCAATAAAATGTGCAACATTCTTGGGCTTGTAAGCATTGATTAAACACTGAAATCAGTTCTAAAGGAAGTCAATGAAATAGCAAATCTTAGAGGTTGAAACAAATATATTAACATACTTAAATAGTTCAACAGCCATGATAAATTAACATCCATAAACAGTTTATGATACACCTAGAAGTACACATTTAATTAATACTATCTGATGACTCAAGCAGAAGCAAATATTGTGAAGTGTTTTCAAAAACAACAGATTTTGCTAAGTGTTCCAGAGCTAGGTGCTGCCCTAGATTACGCATGTAACATTTGTTATTTCTCTCATTCTATAAATACTAACATCAAGAATGAGTGAAAAAGAACTATTACCTTCTTATCAAGCTAACTACACAGATCTCCAACATGCTCAGCTTTCCTCTGCTATGTCTTACAGTAGTGTTTCATCAGAGTGAACAAACAGAGCTCTTAAATTTGAGTTCATTTTTATTTTATTATTATTATTACTCAGATGGAGTTTCGCTCTGTTGCCTAGGCTGGAGTGCAGTGGCGCAATCTCAGCTCACTGCTACCTCTGCCTCCTGGGTTCAAGTAGTTCTCTGCCTTCGCCTCCCAAATAGTGGTGATTACAGGCGCCCACGACCACACCCGGCTAATTCTTTGTATTTTTAGTAGAGGCAATGTTTCAACATCTTGGCCAGGCAGGTCTTGAACTCCTGACTTGGTGATCCACCGGCCTTGGCCTCCAAAAGTGACGGGATTACAGGTGTGAGCCACCATGCCCAGTCAAATTTGAGTTTAATTTTATTTAAACAAGGTTTATGTCCATTCTAGCATATTACCAAATGAACAAACAATAGATCTCAAACTAGTGTTTATTGGATATCTCCATGGGAATGAAACAGCTTCAAAAAGAGTCCAGTCTTCCCAGAGCAAAATTCAATTTCTAATGAAAGCTATGGGTAAACATTGAAAGCTGTGGGGAAAATGTATTTCTCACACTATGGGAAAGAGCAACATAAGGCAGCAAGTTTTCTTCATTTCCAATATTTCTTTTATGAAATAAGGAACCTTTCATTTAAAAGAAACAACTAAAATATGTCTATAAAAGTCTAATTAAAGAAATGAGGTCATATCCATCAGGATCAAGCAATGTGGATTTCATTTGTGTTCTTCTATATGTATTTTAAGATTTCAAAAAACTGATGCTAAAAGGTTTACACCTTGGAAATTAAAAATCTTAACAGTTTTTAAGGGGTGGCCAGAAATCCCTATAGCACTAAGGTGAAATAAACAGTATTACTCTTTAACTTTGAGCAGATTAAAAGGACACCTAGGAATCCAAAAGTCATTCCAGACCCACAGATTTTCAGTAAAACACTACCCTCTGCTGGCCACCCAGTATGATGCACTGGGTCGGGTTTAAAACTCAGTTTTTGATATAGAGGAATCCTGCGAGAGAGTTGCTGCTGAGGATCAATCTACCGCTTTGCTCAAATACATCCTACTGTAGCTAGTTCTGCACGGAGGGTCACAGTTTGAACTCAAAATAGCAGTATACCAGTATGATGTTTACTATACTTGTCCTTAAAGGGCGTTCTTAGCATTGAAAAGTCAACTTTTTAAAAACCCTGAAACATAAACTGAATGCTAAAACTTTCAAAAGTCACTTCCTACAAAACAGTTTGATTCGAGTTCACACCAGTACACATCTATTCATATTTATTCATTCAGCAAATATTTATGCAGTACCTATTATATGGAAGGCACTCAGGCAATTAAGTGCTGAGGCATCTGTTCTGCATACTCTTTCATGCACTATGGAACAGGTCTTTGATAGTTTTCCTTTTCAGATATTTGAGGAACATATATTAAAAGTGTAAAGAAATAGGAGACCAACGAACACAAACAATGTGCAAATCAGCATACAGCAGTCAATTTATTTTGTCCTATAAACAATGTTTGCAGATTTAAATTTTTAAAAATAATTCCAGTTTTGATTATTTGCATATTCAGTTACAGAATACAGAATATGGATGGGCAAAAACCCAATACTATGCCCCCAGTGGTCTCTATTCCTCCATCTCAAAATCACAGTCCCAGAAAACACTCCACTGTGGCTTTCATGTTTGCCTTTCCCAAATTTCCAGATCCAAAACAAAATTCCTGCTGTGGTTACTCATGTAAAAGAGGTAACTGTTTTGAAGGAGAAGGTGATGACAACACAACATCCAGATTTCCATGGTCTCTTCCCTGAAACAACACTTTCTCTGCCCATTATTAGGTGTTCTCAGGGAGTCTACTTCCCATCCTGGTGATCCTAACCTTCTTGTTATGGTTATTCGAACAGTCATTCCCAGTTATCCTATAACATTTAAGTGACATCTCTTTTCCCTAACCCTTGTTCCTAAAGCCAACCCTGCCCAACTCAAACTAGTTATTCACTAATTCAGGACTTGACCAAAAATTGCTCTCCAGCAAAAAAGAAATGAAACCCTTTCTGTCTTCTCTTTCCTCACAAAAGCCAAGAACAGAGACTCAAGAGAATGTTCAGCATCTCCCAAATGGCTCTTCCAAACACTCCTGCTGACCCCACCTCCAGGATCCACACAGTTCAGATGAAAGGTTTATTACAGATGAGGCAGCAGTGAAGTGTCAGTGTGCAGCTGAAAGAATTATAATCTTTCTCTGATAATAAACATCACATAAGTCTTTTATAGCCTGTTTCCCCTTTTGACATAATTTTAATCCCCCAAAACATATATTACATCTCTTGTAATAGATGTAATGCATCAACAATTTTATTCAATAAATAACCTCTAGGTCTTAGGAAAAGCAAAATTTCTACTGCCTTGCTGAATCAATAAACCAGTTAAAACATGTTGTAAATATAACAGGCACAGTAAAACTCAAAATTAAATTATGCATCAAACTCAACTGTAGGACCTTTTGTGTACTGTTTTCTTTATCTGGAACTATCCCCACATGGATAGGATCATTTTCCTTATTCAGGACTCTGGTCAAACATCAACCCCTCAGAGTGGCCTTCCTGATCATCCTTCAGTCAACACTAGTCACTCCCTATCCCACTATGCTGTTTTATATTATCATAACACTTTTCTGAACATTTAAATTGTTTGTTCATTATCTGCTCCCACCAATTAGAATGTAAGCTCCATGAGAGCAAACATCTCCCCTACCTTGTTCACTTCTGTATCCCCAGCATCTAGGTTGATGACTAGCACATAGCACAAACTAAAATATTTGTTGAATGAATAAATTTCCATGTAATGTTTTCAAATCAATCATGTCTTACACAACTATCTGATTTAATCTTCCCATCCCTGTACTAGAAAATTTTACAATTAAAGAAACCAGGAGGTAAATGGGAAATCTCTATACCTTCTGCTCAATTTTGCTGTGGGAGGAAAACAAAGAAGGGAGGGAAGGAAGGAGGAAGCCTCAGAGAGGTTAGGTAACATGTTCAATTGCATACAGTCAATAACTGGCAAGGCTGACAAAGACCCTAGATCTTCTCAACCCCAGCTTTTACCATGCTGCTGATGAGTCCTTTTATCACCTGGGAAAAGTTCACCTTACCAAAGGCAAAATCACCTTTGGTTTATAACAGAAAAGTAAATATAGAAACAGAAGTGCTAATATTACTCACTTGTGCCTAATTCTGCCTGTGCCTGCAGCCGCAGGTGCAGTCCATCTCCAGCAACAAACTGCAGCCCACGGCAAGAGGAAGGTACAAGCCTGACCTCTGCTGGAAGTTGGATTTCTGTGCAGCCTTCAGGGGTTTTCACCTGGAGTGAAGATGGCATTATGGAAATATCCAGGGGCATAGCTCCTTCTTTCGGGTCTCTGGTAATTAAAAACAAACCCAAACCAATTATTTCTCATAATGAAGTCCACATAATGAAAGAAACAAAAATGGCTAAGGATCTCTTTGTTCCTCTTCAGTATGGGCTCTAAAAGTAACTGCCCCAGAAAATCAGGAGAAAGCAGATCATAAAGGAAAGCAAACTACACTAGATTTAGATCTGGTCAGAAAGTGCCCTTCATCGTCACCATAATATGCAAGTCCTGGGACAGATTTCTGGTTCTTTATTCTGAGAACAGCACTAAAATCATGTTTTATCTTACAGTAAATCAGAGCAAAGTACTGTTATTTCATATACAAGATTTTAATAAGGAGACCAAGATTCAGTGAAACAAAGATACAAGAGAAAAAATTGTCAATTTTAAGAATAAAAAGAAGGAAGAAAACATAGTGACATATGAATATCAGGTGTGAAAGGACTTACTAATCCAATTCACAGAAAACATAAATTACTCATTATAGGCAAAAAAGAGTAAAACACAGTCCCTGTCAAAAGCCCCCAGGTGTCAAAAGTATAGTAGCGATAAAGGCATGTATGGAAATTATCCTCCTCTGAAGCTGCAATCGGCTTAGCATTGCAACAGAGGTGCAAAGTACCATGGCTCCCTCTTAAGTGCAGACAGCATGCCATCCACACAGTGTCAACTAAGTGCAGACAGCAGGCCATCCACATAGTGTCAGCTAAGTGAACACAGCAGGCCATCCACATGGTATCAACTAAGTGCAGACAATAGACCATTTGCTTGAGTGTCATCTAAATACAGAGGGCAGATCATGTATTCAAGTGTGAACCTTGGTTAGGCCTTAGATATCCACCTTAGAACCTCTTGCATCTACTTTCTGGCTAGCTCCTTTTCAAAGCATATGGATCTGCACTTAGCTGACAATTAAGAATATTAAGCACCTGAGTTTTTCTGCAGGGACGACAGCCTCAAACCCGAGTCAAAAGTCCAATTTCAAGAAACGGTGGGCCAGCAACTCTTTTTTCTGTGAAAGACCAGGTAGTAAATATTTTAGGATTTATGAGCCACGTATGGTCTCATCAACATAGTGATGTATGAATACACATTCTACTTTTTAGTTTTTAAAACACCCTTAAAAAATGTAAAATCAGCAGCTTGAGATGGCTCACGCCTCTAATCCTAGCACTTTGGGAGGCTGAGGTGGGAGGATGGTTTGAACCAAGAAATTCGAGACCAGTGGACTTCCGCCATGATGGCCAAATAGGAACAGCTCCGGAGCACAGTTCCCAGCAAGAGCGAGGCAGAAAGTGAGTGATCTGTGCATTTCCAACTGAGATACCAGGTTCATCTCAATGGGACTGGATGTACAGTGGGTGTAGCCCAAGGAGGGTAAAGTGAGGCAGGGTGGGGTGCTGCCTCACCTGGGAAGTACAACAGGCCGGAGGGCCCTCCCTCTTATACAAGGGAGGCCATTGGGGATGTCCAGCCACTCCGGAGCTTCGGTTCTGATGCTGTGCTTCTCCTGCAGTCTTTGCAGCCCACAGACCAGGAGATCCCCTGCATGCTGACAGGTGCCACAGGTTTCCAGAGCAAATCTGGGCAGCCGATTAAAATCTGAGCAGCCAACTGGCACCACAAGCATCCCCCCCCCACCACCCCCCAGCCGTTTTGACTGGCACCTGGAGTGCCTGTGAGACAGTCACCCATACACCTGAGAGAAAGGGGGCTGAAGGCGGGGAGCCAGGTGATCTGGCTTGGGGGGTCCCATCCCCACGGAGACCAGCAAACTGAATCCCACTGGCTTAGGATTTTCACAGCCAGCACAACAGTTTGAGCACAACCCTGGACAGTCAAGCTCCTTGGGGGTAGGGCGTCTGCCATTACTGTGGCAGCTCTAACCTTACCTACATAAACAACAGGACAAAGAAGTTTACATAGCAGGTGAGGGGAGCCCGTGGCAGATCAACAATGCCTCTGCAGGCAGACTGTGACTAGACTCCCTCCTTGCTGGGATGAGCATCTCTGGGAAAAGCAGCAGCCTGTCAGAGACTTATAAATAAAGCCACACCTTCCTGGGACAGAACACCTGGGAAAAGGAGTAGCTGTGAGTTCTGCTGCAGCAGACTTACATGTCCCTGCCCAGCAGCTTTGAAGGGAGCAACTCAGCACCAATCAAGCACTTCAGCTCTGACAAGGGACAGACTGCCTCCTCAAGCAGCTCCCTAACCCCTGTAACAAAGAATCACCTAATACGGGAGAGCTATGGCTGACATCTGGTGGGTAACCATCTGGGATGAACCTACCAGAGGAAGGAACAGGCAGCAGTCCTTGCTGTTCTGCAACCCCTGCAGGTGATTCCCAGGCAAGCAGGGTCTGGAGTGGACCTCCAGCAGTCCCGCAGCAGATGGGCCTGACTGTTAGAAGGAAAACTAAAAAACAGAAAGAATTAGCCTCAACATCAACAAAAAGGATGCCCACTCAGAGACCCCATCCAAAAGTCACCAACCTCAAAGACAAAAGGTAGATAAATCCAAGAAGATGAGAAGAAACCAGCGCAAAAAGGATGAAAACACCAAAAATCAGAATGCTTCTCCTCCTCCAAGGGATCAAAACTCCTCACCAGCAAGGGAACAAAACTGGATGGAGAATGAGTTTGACAAAGTGACAAAAGCAGGCTTCAGAAGGTGGGTAATAATAAAATTCTTCACTGTCACTATTAGATCAACAAGACAGAAAATTAACAAGGATATCCAGGACTTGAAATCAGATCTGAACCAAGCAGATCTAATAGACATCTACAGAATTCTCCATCCCAAATCCACAGAAAATACATTCTTCTCAGCACCACATCACACTTACTCTAAAACTGACCACATAATTAGAAGTAAATCACTCCTCAGCAAATGCAAAAGAACAGAAATTGTTAACAACCAGTCTCTCAGACCACAGTGCAATCAAATTAGAACTCAGGACTAAGAAACTCATGTGAAACTGCACCTCTACATGGAAAGTGAACCGGCTCCTGGATGACTACTGGATAAATAATGAAATGAAGGCAGAAATAAAGATGTTTTCGAAACCAATGACAACGAAGATACAATGTACCAGAATCTCTGGGACACATTTAAAGCAATGTCTAGAGGGAAATTTATAGCACAAAACGCCCACATGAGAAGCAAGGAAAGTACTAAAATTGACACCCTATCAAAATTAAAAGAACTAGAGAAGCAAGATCAAACAAATTCAAAACCTAGCAGAAGACAAGAAGTAACTAAAATCAGAGCAGAACTTAAGGAGACAGAGACACAAAAACTCTTCAAAAAACTCAATCAATCAAGGAGCTGTTTTTTTGAAAAGATAACAAAATAGACCACTAGCCAGATTAATAAAATAGAAAAGAGAGAAGAATCAGATAGATGCAATAAAAAATGATAAAGGCGATATCACCACCGATTCCACAGAAATACAAACTACCATCAGAGATTACTATAAACAACTCTATGCACATAAACCAGTAAATCTAGAAGAAATGGATAAATTCCTGAACACTTACACCCTCAGAAGACTAAACCAGGAAGAAGTTGAATCCCTGAATAGACTAACAACAAGGTCTGAAGTTGAGGCAGCAATTAATAGCTTACCAACCAAAAAAAGTCCAGGTCCAGATGGGTTCACAGCTGAATTCTACCAGACACACAAAGAGGAGCTGGTACCATTCCTTCTGTAACTATTTCAAACAATACAAAAAGAGGGAATTCTCCCTAACTCATTTTATGAGCCCAATATCATTCTGATACCAAAACCTGGCAAGAAAATTTCAGGCCAATATCCATAATGAATATAGATGCAAAAATCTTGAATAAAATACTGGCAAACTGAATCCAACAGCATATCATAAAGATTATCCATCACGATCAAGTAGGCTTCATCCCAGGGATGAAAAGCTGGTTCAACATACACAAATCTATAAATGTAATCCATCACATAAACAGAACCAAAGACAAAAACCATGTGATTATCTCAATAGATGCAGAGAAGGCCTTCAACAAAATTCAACAGCCCTTTATGCCAAAAAAGTTTCAATAAACTAGGTATCAATGGAACATATCTCAAAATAATAAAAGCTATCTACAAAAAACCCACTGACAATATCTTACTGAATGGGTAAAAACTGGCAGCATTCTCTTTGAAAACTGGCACTAGACAAGGGTGCCTTCTCTCACCATTCCTATTCAACATAGTATTGGAAGTCCTAGCCAGAGGAATCAGGCAAGAAAAGGAAATAAAGGGTACTGAATTAGGAAAAGAGGAAGTCAAATTGTCTCTATTTGCAGATGACATGATTGTATATTTAGAAAACCCCATTGTCTCAGCCCAAAATCTCCTTAAGATGATAAGCAACTTCGGAAAAGTCTCAGGATACAAAATCAGCGTGCAAAAATCACAAGCATTCCTATACACCAGCAACAGAGAAAGAGTCAAATCATGAGCGAACTCCCATTCACAATTGCAACAAAGAGAATAAAACACCTAGGAATACAACTAACAAAGGACATGAAGGACCTCTTTAATGACAACTACAAACCACTTCTCAAGGAAATAAGAGAGGACACAAACACATGGAAAAACATTCTATGCTCATGGTTAGGAAGAATCAATATTGTGAAAATGGCCATACTACCCAAAGTAATTTATAGATTTAATGCTATCCCCATCAAGCTACAATTGACCTTCTTCACAGAACTGGAAAAACCACCTTAAACTTCATATAGAACCAAAAAAGAGCCCACATAGCCAAGACAATCCTAAGTAAAAAGAACAAAGCTGGAGGCATCATGCTACCTGACTTAAAACTATACTGTGAGTCTACAGTAATCAAAACAGCATTGTATTGCTACCAAACCAGAGATACAGACCAGTGGAACAGAACAGAGGCCTCAGTAGTAACACAACATACCTACAAGCATCTGATCTTTGACAAATCTGACAAAAACAAGCAATGGGGAAAGGATTCCCTGTTTGATAAATGGTGTTGGGAAAACTGGCTAACCATGTGCAGAAAGCAGAAACTGGACACATTCCTTACACCTTATACAAAAATTAACTCCAGACGGATTAAAGATTTAAACATAAGACCTAACACCATAAATACCCTAAAAGAAAACACAGGCAATAGCATGATCATATCACTGCACGCCAGCCTGGGTGATGGATCAAGAACCTGTCTAAAAAAAAAGGGAAGGATAAAGAATGAAGAAAAATCCAATTAATAGCTCACAGGCTGTACCAAAACAGGCTGCAGGTAGAATTTGGCCAATGGCCCATCGTTCTCTGACCACTGCTCTAAAGATAACACAATGTCTGCTTGCCACATCAATGGCTTTCAAAGTAGACTGTGCAGAACTGACAATTCCAAGTGTCGCAAGGCATACCACTGGGTTCCTAAGTCCCCACTACCACCCCATCTCTGGTTTACCACATTTCTTACCAGTCCCAAAACCTTTAGTCATTTTATAGGGCCAAGCAAGGGAGGCACCAATACAAGGGTGGTGACACAGTGGCCCAGCATGGATATGAGAAACCAAGCAGGCTGTGGAGGGCTTCCACCAGGAGGACCACCTAGCAGAGGTGTCAGATCGCAAAACAGGTGAGGCGGAAATCTTAACAGTAGGTGAGGGCAGCACGTCTTTGCTCAGCTGCTATAACAAAATACCATAGATAGGTGGCTTAAACAACAGACATGGCAGAGAAAGAAGTTCAGTGTCTCTTCCTCTTCATATAAGGACACTAATATTGGGGGGGCCCACCCTCAAGGCCTCATCTAAATCTAACTACATCCCAAAGCCCCATCTCTTAACATCATCACTTTGGGGGTTAGGATTTCAACATACAGTATATATTTTGAGGGGACACAAACATTCAGTCCACAACAGGGTCCTGGCAGGTGACGAGAGTGTCAACAATGAGCAGGGGGAGGTGGCAAAGGATGCCAGCAGACAATGACATAGAGGGAGACTGACCAAATAATAAACGCCAGGAGGACAATGAGGGCTATGATTCTCACTGTGGGAGAATGGAGTTACAAAAAGAGAAAGGGAGATAACTAGAATGGACCCTACGGTGGTAGGCCAGAATTGGAAATATCTGTGTGAAGTGATGGTTTTCAATGTTTATAAATACGGTAATACGGATAGATGTAAATGCATGTGTGTACATATGTATGATGTAGGTACAGCCATATATAAATATCATATATATGTCATACACAGTTCTGGGAGAAGTGACATCCAATAGTGATGAGTATACTTAGTGCCCAGATCTTGGTTTGTAAAGGTCACTTTCCACTTTAAAAAAAATAGAACAAACAAATAAAAACAAAGTTCCTCAGTAAAATGACTACATCCAGGGCTGTAACAGGGAAAGAATGAAATAAGCCTGGAATATGTTGTTGAAACATGAAGAAATCAAAGAATGACAGGGACGTATCAAAAAATAACCAGAAACCATCCAGAACGGACTTCCTTGGCCACATCTGGTATAATATGAGCAAAAAAGTAGCCCATTGAATAAAACAAAAATTAAAACCCACTGAGTAACCCACAGTAAGAATCATTTGTCCTTACTGATACACATAAATGAATAAAATGAAACTCTGATGAGGAACAGGGTATTTACATAATCTCAGAATACCTCTCCAATTATTGATTACAAAAAGAAAAAGCGTAAATTTAAGGTAGAGAAGCCTGGCAGACATCATCTTTCTTAAGTGCTCAAAGTTAACACAACCAATTTCATGGAACAAAGCAAAATCCTGTGCCACCTGATGGGAAGCGTCACTTCTGTTATATTCTGTTATATTCCTGCCAAAGATACAAAACCTGAATCTTGTCTTGAAGAAACAAGACAAATCCAAACGGAAGGATTTTCTACAAAATGATTGTTCTATCATCTTCCAAAGTGCCAGAATCA
This sequence comes from Sapajus apella, assembly GCF_009761245.1. Taxonomy (NCBI): domain Eukaryota; kingdom Metazoa; phylum Chordata; class Mammalia; order Primates; family Cebidae; genus Sapajus; species Sapajus apella. The sequence continues at coordinate 65,779,220 of NW_022436946.1, read as the reverse complement.
TGAAAGTCAATGGAAAATGAGGAACTCTTCCAGACTGAAACAAAGAAAGCAGGACAGTGAAATGCAATGCATTATTCTGAACTGGATACTTCTGTTATCGGGGATATTATAACAGACGACTGGCAAAGCATGAATGATGTAAGATGGTAGCAACATATTTCCCAGTTCTGAGGGTTGGATGATGGTTATTTAGGAGAGTCCCTACTTTGAGACTAAGTTTGATGACAAGGTCCATACAATATTTTTATAGTTGAGGCTTTCTTCACCATTGACTTGTATTCTGTCAGGTATCACACCCTTCTTACAACTATCCAATGACTTCATCTCTCACTCTACAAACTAAAGTCCTTTCAATGGTCCATAAGTCACAGTGGTATAGTAGGCCACTACTATACTCTAGTATGCTATAAGCTTTGGAGAACCTGTTGTTAAAATTCTAGCAGTTCTGCAAAGCAGGTCAACTCACCCAGTTGGTAGATTGAAGGTCATCCATGGCAAAAGTATTCACACCAAAGCAATCAACAAATGCTGCAAATCAAGACCTTTTGTTTGTCTTTTTGTTTTCATGGAGAGTAGAATATTAAACATGTACCAGCACACTGCCATAAGACGTTTTACTATCTGTTGCCCCACCTCACCCGCATCTCTTTGAACTAGGAACCCTTTCAAACATACTTTCTCACAAATGGAAATTGTCTCACACAAGCATGCCACTTCTACATCTCACCCTTTTTAGTTTAATACTCAAATGTCTATATCTCATTTGAAATAAAAGATTGTGACTTTTTCCTCCCCATCCCTTTTGAAATTTTTTCTCTACTTCTATCAAATATATATTTTATTTATTTATTTATTTATTTATTTTTTGAGACGGATTTTCGCTCTTGTTATCCAGGCTGGAGTGCAATGGCGCAATCTCGGCTCACCGCCACCTCCGCCTCCTGGGTTCAGGCAATTCTTCTGCCTCAGCCTCCTGAGTAGGTGGGATTACAGGCACGCACCACCATGCCCAGCTGATTTTTTGTATTTTTAGTAGAGACGGGGTTTCACCATGTTGACCAGGATGGTCTCGATCTCTTGACCTCGTGATCCACCTGCCTCGGCCTCCCAAAGTGCTGGGATTACAGGCGTGAGCCACCGCGCCCAGCCTTATTTTATTTATTTTGTATATTCTCTGCTGCCTCTTCCATACTGCCACCATTAGACTGTAAGCTCAGCAAAGGCAAGTATTCTTGTCTTTGCTGTTATTACTGTTCATGGTTGTATCCTCAGCACTTAGAATTTGAATTTTCCGTACTAGAGTAAGAACACAATAAACATCTGTGGATTGAATAAATGAACGGCCAAAGTTTATCCCAAAATGCTAAGATGGTTTAACATAAATAGATCTTTATATTCCATTCCATCTTGAATGGAAAATGAGGAAGCCAGACTCTTTTTAACAATCCACTATTGCAGGAACTAATCCATTCCTGAAAGAGAACTCACCTACCCATCTCCCATGGGAGGGCATTAATCTATTCAAGAAGGACCTGCCCCCAGGAACCAGGCACCTCCCAGTAGTCTAGTCCCTATGTCTCAACACTGCCACATTGGGGATCAACATGACAAAACGTAGGGACAAAACACATCCAAACCATAGCAATTAGGAATGAGAACACCAATATTTACATTAATCATAAAATAGACTAAACATTTTAATTAAAATGCACAGATCATCAGAATGGATTTAAAATCACCAAACTATGTATTTTTTAAAATAGCATATAGTTTTATGCTGTTTTTACAGAAATACAGTATTTTTACAGTTTTGTGCTTTATACTGAAAGATGTAAGACAAGAGGGTAGAAAAGACATACTATGCAAACAGTATAGTCAATTGATTTCTCATGAAGATACTGAGTTATTTTAATGGGAGAAATTATGGCCTTTTCAACTGATGGTGACAGAATAACTGAATATCCTCACACACACACAGACAAAAAAGAATTTTGATCCCTACTTCACTGCAAACACAAAATTGAATTCAACATGATCACAGATCAAAATGTAAAAGTTAAAACTATATAACTCCTAGAAAATAAACCGAGCAAAAAATCTTCACAACCTTGAGGTAGGCAAAGATTTAAGACACCAAAAAAAGAAAAAAAAAAAAAAACCTTTAAAAAGAAAAAAAAAAAGTAAAAGAGTGGACTTTATTAAAATAACAACTTCTGTTCATCAAAGGACACTATTAAGAAAATGAGGCTGGGCATGGTGGCTCACACCTGTAATCCCAGCACTTTGGGAGTCCAAAGCGGGCAGATTGCTTGAGTTCAGGAGCTGGAGACCAGCCTGGGCAATATGGTGAAACCCTATCGCTACAAAAAAATACAAAAATTAGCCGGGTGTGGTGGCATGCACCTGTATCCTAGCTACTCAGGAGGCTGAGGTGGGAAGATTGCTTGAGCCCAGGAGGTTGAGGCTGCAGTGAGCCATGATCACAGCACTGGACTGCAGCCTGGGCAGTAGACTGAGACCCTGTCTCAAAAAGAAAAAAAAAAAGAAAATGAAAAAGTAAGTCACAGATATGAATAGTAATATATTCACAAGGCATTTATATGAAAAAGCTCCTGTTTTGAGACTGTATAAAGAACTCTCAATTAAACAATAAGACAAACAATCTGACAAACAGCAAAAAATTAGAAGACACTTTTAGAAAGAACATATATGAATTAAAAAAAAAAAACAAATGAAAAGGCACTTAACATTATTAGTCATCAGTGAAGTGAAAATTAAAACTACAAGATACTACTTTACACCCATTAGAATGGTTCAGACTAATAGGACTAACAATACTAAACCCAGGTGAGAATGTAAGCAGTTGAAACTCTCATTTTTTTCCTGGTTGAGTGTGTAAACCGGTGCAATTACTTCGGAGAACTGTTTGGTAATTTCTCACAAAGTAACACGCATATCTGTCCTATGACCCAGAAATTTCAGGTAAGTACCCTTAGGTACTTAGCTAAAAAGAAATGAAAATGTATGTCTAAAAAAAGATTTATACAATAATGTTATGACAGCTGTAGTCATAATAAGCAAACTCTGGAATCAAGAAAAGCATCCAGCAGTAGAACAAATAAATGAATTGTGGTATATTCATACAATGGAAAACTCAGCAAGAAAAAGAAATGAACTACTGATATATGCAGCCACATAGATGGAGCATGAATCTTTAAAATATTATGGAAGAAATGCAGCCAGAAACAAAATACACACACACACACACACACACACACACACACACACACACACAC
>NW_022436946.1:65753546-65775914 GCF_009761245.1 Sapajus apella | reverse complement strand
ACACACACACACACACACACACACACACACACACACACACACACTGTATGAATCCATTTATAAGCAGTTCAAGAAATGTCAAAACTAAGTCCAGCAAAGTTAGGTTTCCTAACTTGCTTAAACAAGGGAGAGTAGTGCAAGGGAACTGTGAAAGGACCCTGGATGAGAGGAAAGGAGGGTTTGTTGGTGTGTGTGGTTTGTTTTTTGTATTGTTTTGGTAGGGCTTGGGCTCCTAATTACAAGGTGCACCAGAATTGGAGACACTTGTCCGAATTCATGATTTTTGAAAGCAAAAAAGAAATACATTTAGAGTACTAAGCATTATTTCCATTTCAAGATTGAAGAAATTCAGATTAAATTATTCTAACTTTGTGAGGAAGCAAGCATTTGAACTCAGTTCTCACGCCATATCTCAAACTGCCACACGAGATATCTGACAGATTGAGAGAAAGGAGGAAAAAACTAAGCATCAATCTACCTGTGACACTGTGTAATAACATTCTCAGGATTTTAACATCTAACTTAATCTCTCTCTGAGACAGCGATCACAAAGGAATAGACAAGGGGACCACAAATCATTAAAACTGCTTTCAAACAAAAAAGAGAACATTTTCCCTAAAAGTCTCTTGTTTATGTAGCAAATAACAAGTTCAACGTTCTCACTGGAACTCAGAATATGAATAAAAGAACAAGCTCCAATGAGAAGTCTGCAACCTTTCTTAGTGGTTCACTAAACTCACGTTTATTGAATGATTGTGTGGTTTCTCTGCAAAGAGCAGTTTGAAGGGAAAAGATCCGAAGTTATTTACAAAACAAGAAGCGCACAGATAGGAACTGATCCAATAAGGAGGATCCCGAAGAGAGATAGACGAGGCATTTTTTGCATTGTTTTGTCGGAAACGCCAGGCACTGCCAACAGTGTATTACATCACCGTTCCTCAAATCTTAATGTGCATTTGATTCCTGGGAATCTTATTTAAATAAAAGTTCTGATTCCGTAAGTCTGGTGTGGGGCTGAGACCCTGAGTTTCTAAAAAGCACCCCAAAGACACCCAGACTGTCAGGGTGTGGGTGGCGGAGGCGACTACAGGGGAAAGCTTCACTTTGAGTAGTCGAGAGGCTCTACGCAACTGGAAACAAGAAACTCAAAGTCCTTCGTTCGCAGAGAGGCAAAGAGAGACTCACCAGCCCCCAACCCCCGAGAGCAGAAAAGCGTGCTGAGCACCGCGCCTAGGATCCCAGTTCTTACCCCAGGATCAGCAGCGCGCTCTGCAGCTGTCTCCGCACCTCCAGAAACACGCGCGTCTCCGCCGCAGTTGCCGCCATGGCGGGCGTCCAATCCCGGGATGGACCAAGCTGGAGGGTCCAAGGGGCCCGGGTCAACGTGACCAGGAGCGGTTCCACGTGCGGACCAACCAGCAGCAGCGCCGCTGCGGCGCAGGCGCCTGTACCAGACCCGCGGCTCACGCCGCCTACCAGCTCACAGCGCCTACCAGCTCACAGCGCCGCTTGCCGGCCGGAGAGCGCGCTACAGTGAACGCGCGGGACCCCGGAGGGCGGGGATGGGCGCGCGTTTTCAAAACCAGGCTTTTGCCCCATAGTGCTGAGAAAGGTGGGCGGCAAGAGGCAAGCTATCCTCCCTCTCTGTTTCTTATGAGCGTGACTTGACGCTTTAGCCTCCCTGGAAATGACCATAAAAATCAGACCCAGGGTACACTCCTTTGGCTAGCTGGAAGGGAAGGAGATGATGGAGGCAGGTGTTACAGGTGGGCTTTGTCCCCAGGAGATCCAAGAGCAGAATTCCCCGCCCCAAACCCACTTTATCCTGGTCTTTTTTATGAACAAGGACAGTTTGTTAGTCTCTGTCTAAAGCAACGAAAATTTCAAGAATTGACTTGCCGTTGCTTCTCAACTTAGGATAGCTCCAAAATTGACACAGGTGCAAAAACGTAAGGAAGTTTTTTGTTACCTGATGCAGAAGAGTGTGGCTGAAGTCTATCTTGAATACAGGATTAACCATTTTTTAGGGGGTAAAAAAGGACGATGAGAATGGTACAGCTCCACTATTCACTTTCACAGAAGTAAGAACTAAGAGAAGTCGTCATCCCATTACGACTAGAAGATAGTTTTGAAAAGTTTGGCACAGTAAAGAACCTGATATAATGTAAATGCTTATAATGAAGAACCATTAAAATGTAAGACCAGGGTAGAATTTACAATAGGATTTCTTAAAAACAAGAAGCTGCTATTTTTTAAAACAAAAATAGCGATGGCTTGTATACCTAAAACCTTGTTTATTGATGTTCTGTTTTATCATTTCAAAGTAGTAATAATTACTGCACACCACACACATTAATTTGAAGTATTTCTAAACAAAAAAATTAGACCATATATATATATATATGTATTTTGACACGCAGTTTCATTCTTGTTGCCCAGGCTGGAGTGCAGTGGTGCGATCTCAACTCACTGCAACCTCCGCCTCCCGGTTCAAGCAGTTCTCCTGCCTCAGCCTCCTGAGTAGCTGGGAGTACAGGCATGTGCCACCATGCCCGACTAATTTTTATGTTTTTGGTAGAGACGCGGTTTCACCATGTTGGCCAGACTGGTCTAGAACTCCTGACCACAAATGATCTGCCCACCCTGGTTTCCCAAAGTGCTGGGATTACAGGCGTGAGCCATAGCGCCCGGCCCAGACCATAAATTCTTTTTTATTTTTATTTATTTATTTTTTTTGAGATGGAGTCTCACTCTGTTGCCCAGGCTGGAGTATAGCAGCGCGATCTCGGCTCACTGCAGCCTTCCACTCCTGGGTTCCAGCGATTCTCCTGCCTCAGCCTCCCCGGTAGCAGGGATTACAGGCGCAAGGCACACCCAGCTAATTTTTGTATTTTTAGTAGAGACAGGATTTCACCATGTTGGCCAGGCTGGTCTCGAACTCCTGACCTCATGTGATCCGCCCGCCTTGGCCTCCCAAAGTGCTAGGATTACAGGCAGGAGCCACCTAACCCAGACAATAAATTGTAAATAAATAAATCCTGTCACATATTTTAAGATAATAGCTTGAAACAATTTTTCTAAAATCAGTATTTGGGGTTATTAAAGTTCATCATGTTGATGCACAAATTATTATATCTATCACAATAATTTGAAATCATACATGGAAGCAACAACTCAAAAAATTAAGTTTACTACTATTTGGTCTCAATTCATCTATTTGAAGGATGATGATTTCAACTATTCATATCCTCCACTTTTAATCCTCGAAGCTATTGAATGTTTAAATATTGACACATTATATTGAAATACACATTTTCCTTAGCACAGCTTACTCTTCATAATTGTTTTGTCAGCTTAAAAGATTGCTATATATTTAATTACGTATTTGTAAAAACTTCCATTATTTTTTTGACCCTACAGTGTTGACAAAACGGTGCAATCCCCCTTGGAAATAACTAGACATGATTGACAGAAAAGAGCTCTAAACTCAAAATAGTTCCGAATCTGATACCCAATATTTGTCTCCTAACTTCACGTCTCCTAACCTCTCTGGGCCACAGGTTACTCACATGAAATATTGAGAAACTATTAAAATAATATTTACATAGTTATCTAAGTAACATTTAAAAGCTGTTTTCGGTTCCTATTATCCCTTCAAACGCTCCATCAAGATGAGACTGGCGCTGGCAAGTTGAAAACACCTGCTAAACCCCTTTCTAGCCACTCCTGAAATTGGTAGCCATGGCCGCTTCCCGCGACAGTCCACTTGAGGGCGCTGTGGCAACAGCTAGCGCCGGGAGGCAGGAAGCCGACCGGGGGCGGGGATCGAAGGCCGCAGACGTCGACGCCGGCGTGGGCGCGAGCGCGGTGCACGCTGGGAGCTGTCACTAGGCCCTTCGGCTGCTGGCCTCGGTGTAGCTGCAGCGGTTGCCAGGAGAGCGGTGCTGGCGGGGAGCGGCTGAGCCCGCAGCAGGTAAAAGCGTTCCCGTCCCCAATGCGGTCGCTAGGCTGGTCGCCGGCTCCGAGCATCCTCCTCGGCCAAGCTAGGCTAGGTTCTGAGCCGCCGGGACACCTCGCGGGTCTAACTACTGTGGCGTCGGGGGTGTTGTCACTCCGGCCCCGCCTGGAGCCGCGAAGCTGGTCAGCCGCCTTCTGGTTTCCGGGAAGTCAGGAGCTGCGCGGGGACTAGAGGGCCAGGGCTGGGGCCGAAGCCGGGACCGGGCGGAGGCGCGAGGGTGGCCTCGGGCAAGGGAGGCCGGAGGCGGGGCCGGGCCCGGGGGCAGGTCCCGAACCTCCGGAGCTGGGGCGGAGCAGTGCACAAGCTGGGGCAGAGGTCGCACGTGTGAGGTGGAGGCGCACAGAATACCCTCTTTGTTGGAGGAATCGAGGCATTGTGCCTTCTCCTCAGCTGGTGGGTTCTGTCAGCATTGAGGAGACACGAAGGCCCGCGTTGGTTCCTGTTCTCCAAGTGGCTTAGAAAGGAGTACCGAAGTTTATTAAGAGAAAGTCCGAAGAGTCAAACGGCAGTTGTTAACAATTATCACCTTTGATTTCCGAGCCTTTTAAAGTTGCAACATAACAATAGTCACTTGTTCGGCCTCCTCTATTCCAGTACCCTGAGCTGGCGGGGAATGCACACAACTATTCTCAAAAGCTAAGTAAATTGTGTTTTGAACATTTTTACACTATCTTAGAGTTCTGTGGAGCTTGAAAAATATAAAGATTTGGGAAAATTACTTCGACTCCAGCTAAAGCAGTCAAAAAATTATAATTACCAAAAATGTAGGAAACTGTTTGCCTGACAAATAGGCCCTGAACTGTGGAAGACAAATAACTCTGTTTTGATGTTGTTGGCTATTGTCTATGCAGATATAAGTTCTTGCATTTTAATTTTGTTTGTAGGTATTAATATGATATACAGTGAATAACATGTCAGCATTACTGTGTTAAGTAACTCACCACCTGATAGATAACACAGTGATTTAGGTGGGCCGACTGAAGTTATGAGTAAATTAAAACCACCGAGTAGTCTAAATACTTTTAGTGATTACTTTCAGCCACAACTGATAACGAAATCGTTTTCTGTAATTGTTAAGCAGTAGCAAATCTCCACGTGGGCTTGATTATTGGGGAACCTAGTGCTGAAAGAACTAAAAACACCTGAGTTAATACACAAACCAGAAAATGTGACGCCATATCCCAAATCTTAAATGTAAGGTAAGTGTTGTCAGTTAAATGTTTGATTGTATATGTTCAAAGAATTCCTATTTTGTAGTTAAAGTAATGGAATGAGCTCTGACCTGGGGATGAAGAGATTAGATTCAGGTCCTTTAATATGCTACTAACCAGGTGTGATCTCTAGGCTTTAGTTTTGTCATTGTTTAAGGGAATTTGAAAAGACCAGGATTTTCCAAACTGGTGTTTCCCTCAGAGCAGTCTTCTGAAGTCATTTGATAGGCTTACTTCCCCCAAAGCAGTGTTGCATGGCAAATAATTTGAGAGCACGCTGGGTTAAGCTAGGTTTAACTTTTTTGCCTATAAAGGCAGGACTCTTCAAAACCTTTACTGTTAGGCTTATACATGTAAATCTCCAGGGGAAGGTTATCCTAGCATTCCCTACATTTACCTAATCTATTTTCTCGTGGCCAATTGGTTAACAACTCTCAGAATATAATTACATGGAATACGAATTTGAAAACTACTGTACTTGAGCTGAGTCCCTTTCAACTATAAAAGTCCATGCATTAGGCTTTTTTTTTTTTTTTTTTTTTTTTTTTGGGCTGTCATTCATTTTAAGCTTTTTGGAGCATGAAGATCTAGTGGCAACTCACTTGTATAAAAAAAAAAAAAAGAATTATATTTTTCTTAGTAAAACATTAAGGACACACTTAAGTTCCCATGAATCTTAATCTTTTAGTTATTGGCAGAAGAGTTATTTTTTTTCTGTTTTTAAAAAAATTTTTAAAACCGTAATTAACATTTTGAATTTGATTTTATGGTGGAGTGGAGTTGGTTTTACTCAAAATGGCATTTTAAAGTTCCAAGTGAAGACTGATAATGGCATCACTTTTATGATTTCTCCTTAAGTCTTGAATTCCTAAAATGAAATTGTGGTACAAGCCACCCCAAATGTGTTTACTGTGTAATAACTACATAATTTTAAGAAGTTGTATCATGGAAAAGAGCTAAAGGCTAAAACACAAATTCTGAGATGGTTATTTCTAAATTGCTTTACAAACAGGATGTGTGCTGAACACAATCTTAAATTGTTTTGCTAAATTCTGTTAAGTGTCACTAGCACACAACCAGTGTGGATATTCTGTCCATTCTTTGTTACTTTCTTAGGGTGAATGGTGTTAATGTACAATTTTGCTTGGGCATAGAGGTGGGAAAAGAACATGAAATTTTAATAGATAAGCCTTAATTCAGGTAAATTATCTCCCTGGAACTATTAAGTAGAAATGTAAAACTAATGTTTTTTGTGTAATAGCCAGCAGTTTTTATTGAGAATTTATTATATGAAAATGATCCATTTGTCTTTAATTGGCGGTTTCCCTTTTTCCTTTATTGTATTTACTTCCTCCTTTGCTAGCTGTCAAATCCTGAAATCTCAATGACCTTTCATTGCATTGGTCAATGATATGGTATCAAATTTATTTAGGAAAAATTTATATACACTGCTGTACATTCATTTAAGTGTGCATTTCAACAAGTCTTAGTAGATATACACGCACCTATGTGACTACCACCACAATCAAGATTTGGAACATGCCACCACTCAAGCACATATTATACCTTTACTTTCTCAGGATGTTCTCCTGTCTCTGTCTAAATTATACCTATCTTTCAAGACCTAGCTCAAATGCTACCCTGTGAACCTTTTTTTGATTGCCTCATTTTGAATTTATTTGCCCTCTTCTGACTTTCCTATTCACATTGTTTTAAACATTATTCTCTGTTCTTTGTGGTGGCTAACCCAATGGCGAACATATAGCAGGCACTTATTTGTTGACCAAATGGATTAGTTTAATATTTTCTAAACTTCAGTCATTGTGATATCATCTTCAACATTTTGGCCATATATTCCTGTTTGGCATTCTGTTATTAATATTTATACCAATGTGTAATGTTTTAAAGGAAACTTGAGATAACTATGAGTAGAAAGCAGGTGGCACTTGGCATAAACAGAAGCTGGACATATACGTAAAAATAATGAAAACCAAATGTTGTTAATTTCTAGCTAGAAACTATTCCCTGCCAGAGGCTCTAAGTCTAAAACTTGCCCTTTGTTTAAAAGTAAAATTGGCAAGAATTTCAATGATGTTAACATCTTGGCACCAAACTGGGTCTTTGTTCTTGATGCAGCCAGAGGAACTGAAAGAGAATGAAGAGGGAATAACTTTCTTTTTTTTTTGAGATGGAGCCCTGCTCTGTCACTCAGGCTGGAGTGCAGTGACATGATCATGGCTCACTGCACCCTCCGCCTACCAGATTTAAGCTATTTTCCTGCCTCAGCTTCCCAATTACCTGCGATTACAGGTGCCTGACATCACACCTGGCTAATTTTTCTATTTTTAGTAGAGACGGGGTTTTGCCATGTTGGCCAGGCTGGTCTTAAACTCCTGACCTCAGGTGATCGGCCTGCCTCTGCATCCCAAAGGGCTGGGATTACAGGCATAAGCCACCACACCTGGCCCTTCATTTGAGTCATTGTCACTTACCTCTGCCCTCAGATCTGATAAAATCATCTCACATCTGTCCATTTGGTGGCCCAAATTTTTGTAGATACCAAGTTAATCAGTGCTTGAAAATGCCTTAGAATTTTATCTGTGCAATAATTGGGAAATAGTCTTAAATTGAGAAGTGTACTACATTTACCTTAAAAAATATAGTACAAAAATATAGTTACTTTAGAAAATACAGTACAATAATATAATCATTCTTGAATCAGATATATGTCTTTATTTTTTCAAAAATGTTCTGAATGTTACTGATGTTACATCTTATTAGAGTACATTACCCTTAAGATAAACATTTAAATCTAGAATCTAAATCTGAAAACAAGTGGGAACCTGTTAGATGACAAAGTGATGACTGTTGATTCAGGAGTGATGAAATGTTAATATAATTATCTAGGAAAGCGGCTGTATGAGTAGATGAGGTATTAAAGTTAATCTCCTATCGCCTTTAGTTTTTTCTCTCGTCACTTAAGTTTTATATGGCTGTATTTTCATATTTCCATCCTGCTGAAGACATTTCTAGACTTTTTCCTTCTGAGATGACACATTCTACTCTCCCATGGAAGGAGTTTCATATGAACAGACTGGAAAATGAATTCCCTGCTCTTAGTTTGTAACATACATCTTTTTCTGTGTGTGTGTTTTGTTTGTTTGTTTTTTGAGACGGAGTCTTGCTCTGTCACCAGGCTGGAGTACAGTGGCGCAATCTTGGCTCACTGCAACCTCCACTTCCTGGGTTCAAGCAGTTTTTCCACCTCAGCCTCCCGAGTAGCTGGGACCACAGACATGTGCCGCCACACCCGGCTAATTTTTGTATTTTTAGTAGAGGTGGGGTTTCACTATGTTGGCCAGGATGGTTTAGATCTCTTGACCTCGTGATCTGCCCACCTCAGCTTCCCAAAGTGCTGGGATTACAGGTGTGAGCCACCGTGCCTAGCCTTGTAACATACATCTTGTATGTAAAGTTGCTGTAGTTACTTACAGGCATATATCCATATTGTGAGCCTAAAGTTTGCTTTTACTTTGTGATCATGAACAAAGAGCTTGGGTAAATAGACCCTTTCATTTGGTATTAACTTTTCCAAAAAAAAATTAACCTGAGTAGTGATAAGTTTATCAGTACACACAGTTATTTGCTACTCAACCAGAGGTCAGATTCCTGTTAATCTAAGTTTCTGGGATACAACCTCAAAAATTGGAAGTGAGAAAAGAGCCATCTTGGATGTATAGCCTTTATTTCGCAAACAAGTGGTTTCTTTCCTGCTTCTCTATAGTAAAAGGAGCAGTATAGAAGCAGTACAGCTAAACTGTCATCATTTAGAAGTGACAGCTGACTGTAATCTAAAAACCATAAAAGCACTGCAGTCTTAGTCCTTTGAATTATACAGGTAAATAGCCCTACGTTTTTCAGTTGCTTTTGATTGTGCTATTATATTATGAAAAGGTACTATAAAGTATCAGCTACCTAAACCCTTAGAATATGTGTTATTTTTGCCAAATGTTCTAGATAGCTAGAATTTTTTATATACTCCAAATGCCATCACAGAGCACTGATTATGCTTTTTGCTTGTGTTCAGCATGATGCAGCTGGCACAGTGGCTTTTCCATACATGCTTAACAGTTTAAAAATTTCCTGGAGAGGTTTTTTCTCCTGCTGTCCTGTGAAAAAATAGAATATAGTACAGTACTTGCTTTTAAAGTTAGGCTCCGACATTTTGGAAGAAATAAGTATTTGAATGACTTCCATATTGTATACAGCATTACCATCAATTAGCAGTTCATTTTTTGCGGGGGGCGGGGTAGGGGGGGTCAGTGGTGGGGGGTTGGGTACTGAGTCTCACTCTGTGGCCCAGGCTGGAGTGCAGTGGCGTGATCTCGGTGCTCACTGCAACCTCCACCTCCTGGGTTCAGGTGATTCTCCTGCCTCAGTCTCCCATGTAGCTGGGACTACAGGTGCACACCACCATATCTGGCTAATTTTTTTTTTTTGTATTTTTAAAAATAGAGATGGCGTTTTGCCATGTTGGCCAGGCTGGTCTCAAACTCCTGACCTTGAGATCCGCCCACCTTGGCCTTCCGAAGTCCTGGGATTACAGATGTGAGCCACTGTACCCGATCAGCAGTTCACATTTGGGCCTGAATGAGGGGTTCCAGAAATATTATATGGCCTCTGACATTTTATTGGAAGGCTGTTCTCAAAGCACTGTGTCCCAAAACTACCTGATTCCATAACCTGAGGCTGCCAATTAGTTTTGTGTAATCTGGTAACTTTTATTATGTCTTAATATATAGAGGTTGTGGTTGAAAAAAGGAAAATATTATTTGAGAATAAACTTTTTAAGTTATCTATTGCTATATGACAAATTATCTCAAAATGTAGTGATTTAAAACAGTATCTCCCACAAATGTTGTCAGAGGGGTTAGGGAAGTTGTTTGGGTTGAGTTCTGGCGTGAGTTTCTTATGAGGTTGCAGTCTGATTGCAGTTGGAGAACCCACTTCCAAAGTGGTTCACTCATGCTCATGACTGGCAAGGCAAGTTGTTTCTGGCTTTTATAGTAAAGACTCAGTTACTCCCACGTGGGCCTCTTCATAGGGCTGCTTGAGTGTTCTTATGACATAGAGGCCAGCTTGCCCCAGAATAAGAGATTCTGGAGACATTAAGGTGGAAACTGCACTGTCTATTATGGCCTTTTACTTCTGCATTGTTCTACTGATTATTCACAGAGGCCAGCCATATTCCGTGTGGTAAGGAATTGCACAAGAGCTTGAATATCAGGAAGTGAGGATCTTTGAAAGCCATCTTGGAAGCCAGTATGTGAATATGTATCTAAATTGTAAGCAATACCTATTTACTCTGTATGTGGTATATACACACCTCATTATGATTTTGGAAAGAATATTCAAAGACTAACTTAAAATGTCACTGGAAAATTAATGTGCCATACAAATCAAGCACTTTGACAAAATTCTTAGTCTCCATGGTCCTCTGGGAGGGGGTTATGATTTTGAGTTGAGATGTGGCACTTAAGATACAGATTTTATTTTTCTTTTTGTTATATATTGGATGAAAGGAGACACCACATTTTACAGAGTTGCTATTTCATGTTCTTTAGAGACATTATTCATTATTTCACCCTTTATTACCATAGAGTAATATGATTTTAAAAGTACAGTATAAGAAAGTATACACAGTCCCCAAAACATGGTAGTTTGACTTTACACTGATGCAAAAATGATACACATGCAGTAAAAACTGGACTCGTAGTACCCATACAACCATTTTGATTTCTCCTTCCAGTATAGTATTTAATAAATTACATGAGCTATTCAACACTTTATTATAAAATATGCTTTATATTGGGTGATTTTGCTCAATAATAGGCTAATGTAAGTGTTCTGAGCACATTTAAGGTAGGCTAGGCTAAACAATGATGTAAATGATAGTGAATTAATGTGATATACTTAAAACTACTGAACTGTACACTCAGTGATTAAGATAATAAATTTTGGCCAGGCTCAGTGGCTCATTCCTGTAATCTCAACACTTTGGAAGGCCAAAGCTGGAGGATTGCTTGAGCCCAGCAATTTTAAATGAAGTGTTAAATACAATTTAACTTAGGATATTTTCAAGTTAGGATGAGTTTATGTGAATATAATCCGTAAGTCAAGGAACATCTGTACAATGAAAAGACTCCCTCTCCTGGACCCTCATCCACCCTGTTACCACCTGTCTCCTAGGAAGTAATTTTTTCTTGTGTGTTCTTTGAGATAGGTATTGTATATATGCAAATTAATACATATTTTTCCTCTTTTAATGTAAATGGTAGCATATTATAAACACTATTCAGTACTTTGTTTCTTCTAGTTAATGTATTTAGCACTTTAAAAATTAGTGTACAAACTTAATTCATTAAGTTTACCAGCTGAAAATATTCTATTGTCATTCAATTTTTATAATGTTTATTGACTATTTACTGTGGATCAGGCACTTTGCTAGGAGCTGGGGATTTGAGAGATAAAATGACAGATGAGGTCTCTCTGTTACGGGGATTACCACCCCTGGAGTTACAGTTCAATTACAATAAAGCAAGGTAAGTTCTATGATAGAGGAAGTTTACTGTGTAGTAGGAATTGACAAGAAGGAGGTGTGTATGTGAGTGTTGGAGAAATGGTGAGATGGTCACAGAAGACTTCCCACAGGGGATAAAATCTCAGACCCAAATTAAACACTAGTTTGTATGGTCTAACGGTGTTTGACAGGGGTGCCAGGACGACTGAATGAAAGTGTTGGTTAAACTGGTTAGATAGTAGATAGATAGTGTTGGGTAAACTGATACCCCCATGTGAAAAATGAAGTTGTATGTCTTATACCATATACAAAGATTAACACAAAATGGGTTCAAGACCTAAAGATAAGACCTAAAACTATAAAACTCCTAGAAGAAAACATAGGAGAAAAGCTTTATGACATTGGGTTTGGCAGTTTCTTGGATATGACAGCGAAAGCACAGACAATAAAAGCAAAAATAAAAAAAGGGATTATATTAATCTTAAAACTTTCTGTGCATCAGAGAACATAAAGTGAAAAAGCAAACTATGGAAAGGGAGAAAATACTCATATATTGTATGTTTTGATAAGAGGCTAATACCCAGAATACATAAAGAGCTCATCCAGTTCCATAATAACAGCAAAATAACCAAATTTTAAAATGGGCCAAGGACTTAAATAGACATTTTTCCAAAGATAATATATAAATGGCTTACAAACATATGAAAAGATGTTGAGGCCTGGTGCAGTGGCTCACGCCTGTAATCCCAGCACTTTGCGAGGCTGAGGCAGGTGGATCACGAGGTCAGGAGATTGAGACCATCCTGGCCAGCATGGTGAAACCCAATCTCTGCTAAAATACAAAAAATTAGCCAGGCATGGTGGCGCACACCTGTAGTCCCAGCTACTCAGGAGGCTGAGGCAGGGGAATCGCTTGAACCCGGGGAATCGCTTGAACCCAGGAAGCGGAGGTTGCAGTGAGCTAAGATTGCGCCACTGCACTGCATCTTGGCAACAGCGAGATTACGTCTCAAAAAGGAAAAAACAATGTTGAAGATCACTAATCATTAGAGAAATTCAAATCAAAACCACAAGGAGATACCTAACCTTACACCCATTAGGATGGCTACTGTTAAAAAGTACTGGGAAGGATATAGGGAAATTAAAAACTTGTTGGGCACTGTTGGTAGGAATGTAAAATGGCTCAGCCACTGTGGAACACAGTATGGCTATTCCTCAAAAAAAGTTTAAAAAATTACTCTCTAAATTCAGCAGTTCCACTTTTGGATGTATCCAAAAGGATCAAAAAGGATCTGGAAGAGGAATTTGCACGCCCATGCTGATAGCACTATTCATGATAATCAAGAGGTAGAAGCAACTAAATGTACATCTGTGGATTAATGGATAAGCAAAATATAGTATCTACATACAATGAAATATTAGCCTTAAGGAAATTCTGACACATACTAACAGCATAGATGAATCTTAAGGACATTATGCTAAGTAAAATAAGCCAGTCATAATAAAAAAGATACATACTATATGGTTCCCCTTAAATGAGGTATCTAAAGTAGTCTAATTCATAAAAACAGAAAGTAGAATTGTTGTTTAATGAGTTAGAGTTACAGTTTGCAAGATGAAAAGTTCTGGAGATTGGTTGCACAACAATATGAATGTACTTAACCACTCAGTGGTTAAGATGGTAAATTTTGACCAGGCTCAGTGGCTCCTTTCTGTAATCCCAATATTTGGAGAGGCCAAGGCCAGAGGATTGCTTGAGCACAGAAGTTCAAAACCAGCCTGGGAAACATAGGAAGACCCCTTAAAAAAAAAAAAGGTAATAAATGTATGCTTAAAAAAAATTTTTTTTTAATGAACTATAGGCTGAGCACAGTGGCTCATGCTTGTAATCCCACCACTTTGGGAAGCCAGGGCAGGAGGATTGTTTGAGGCCAGGAGTTCAAGATCAACCTGGACAAGAAAGCAAGACCCTATCTACAAAAAAAAATTTTTTTTTAATTAGCCATGGTGGCACCCACCTGTAATCCTGGCTAAGGCAAGAGGGTTGCTTGAGCCCAGCAGTGAGAGACTTCAGTGAGCCATGATTGTGCCACTGCATTCAAGGTGATAGAATGAGACCTTGTCTCAAAAAAATAAAAAGGACTTTAAACTTTTAAAACATGAAGCGTATGTACATTTTTTACATTTTATACTGTCATGTAAGCCATGTTTCTAAATCAAGAGTGTCCAAACTTTCGGCTTCCCTAAGCCACATTGGAAGAATCATCTTGGGCCACACATAAAATACAGCTGATGAACTAAAAAGGTCCATACATAAATCTCATAATGTTTTAAGAAAGTTTACAAATTTCTTGGGCCATATTCAGAACTGTTTTGGATTGTGGGTTGGACAGGCTTGTTCTGAATATTGAAAAAGATACTGATTTAAACATTAGCCAAGTCAAAGGGGTTGAATCACAGGGTATCATGCAGAGGCATAGCATTTTGAATTTAGTATGCTTTAATAGAAAATTAAATTCTGTCCTTAAAATTAATAACATAAAGGCACTGAGATGGGAGGGAGCAAGTCTTTAGCAGTGGTCAATCACCTAGGTTTTGCTTAGCTGGGACAGAGCTGTGAATAAGATTGAAGGAATGGATTTACTTTATGAAGACCTTAGTTATATGGCTGACAGCTTGGATTTCATGTCTCAAGAAATGAATGCCACAATTATAGCAGTAATAAGAGCACTTCCTATGTTCTCAGTTAACACTGAGCTAAAGTGCTTTCCAGGGATTATCAAATGTACTTTTTTGAGCTTTTAGCAGGGAATGTACTCCACCTGCTCTTTCCTGGGTAAAATTAATTGGCTCTTGGAGAAGGTGAAGGTAGTGAAAATAGGCTGTTGTCATAGTTTAGGTATAAAATAGGATACATGAATAAAAGACCATTCTGAAAAATGTGCATTTGTAGACCTTATTAAAATTGCTTCAAAACGAAATCGTCCAAGTACAAACTTGTCCAATTAGGAAGATGATGGTGCAGTTGACAGTAATGAAGGAAAAAGGGAAATTCTGAAAACAGAAGCAGTGCTTGACAGATTTTACAGCATTACTTGTATTGAAGTGATATTCTGACAACAGGTAGTATGAAATGGAAAGTAAGGAGAGGTGTAATAAGAGTTTATGGTTCATCGGTATTTTTGAGGGTGACTATATTTTGTAGAGATTCTGAATAAAGGTTTTACAATAAGCAATACCTTATTTTGGTTCTCATTCTGTTAGGTGCTTCAGAATCTACAAAAATATCTAGAGTTAATTCCCTCTTACAGAGTTAACACCTCAGCAAAGTTATTTTGTTCTTTCATGATGAGTGTTATTAATGCTGTTGTTTTGTTTTCGTCTTAACCTTATAACATGAGGGGATGAACACTGAAGGGTTGTGGGAGCTGGGGGAAGCTCTGCTGTAGGCCGGACCCCATTTTTCTCGGTAAAGTATCTTGATATCCTCAAAATTCATTCTAGGTTTCTGTCCTTTGCCCATCAATGGAGTTACCCCTTTTGCAAGACTGCTTTCTGTCACCACTCTTTCATAGCTTTTTGTAAACTAATGTGCACAGATACATGCATGGTCTGCATCCAGTGTGAATCCTTATTTTTTAAAAGCCTTTAAATTACTCAGCCCATTGGTGACTTCCTGTGTAATATTTTCATCTTATCCTTTAGATACATAGGCATGATTAAATTTGCATCTCAGTGAATTTTTTGCATGTGTATTTTCTCTTATGATTTTACTTTTGGAACAGTCTTAATGTGCAAAAGAGAAAAATCTTTAAAAAAATCATGGGTTTTAATGGGAAAAATTTTTTTCTACTGGCTGTGATTAAAATTTGTTTACAGATATTCAGCTAAATTGGAACACACTAGGAAGTATAGAAAAATGTTTGGCTAGTATGTATGGTACAGTCTTTTATGTTAAATTATGTAAAACCAGTCTTTATTTTAAAATCCAACACTGTAAGTTAATAGCATACTATTTATTTTTAAATGTTGAAAACATTGTTAAATTACTAATTTTTAAATATATTGGTTAAATTTTATTTGCAAATAATGATTCGATTAACATATGGGTTTAATTATGATGTAAAAATTATTTTTGCTTATTTTACTTTATTTCTAGTAGTATGTTTTAGAATATTTAAAAGTTTAAGCAAAATTGTTGTCATTAAATGAAGAACTGTAGCTACAAATAAAGATACTAATTTTGAGAAAGGTACTTTCCGATGAAAAGTGACGTTTCAAATAAGCTGGGAAAAAAAACATGGTGGGATAGTTAAAAGTTATTCCTCGTCTTCTATTTCACTTCTCTATTTCTAATCATTCTGAATAGCCATGCATTCATTTTTATCATTATTCTTATGTCTTCCTTTCTGCTATATATAAAAAATAATCAATGTCTTCTTGCTTCTTCCAAACTATTAATGAAAGCAAAACAGAATATGGTCAATCTAGTTAATTTAGATGTTCTTTAAGTGCACCATTCTGATTTTACTCTTGGACTGACTTTTTTCCCTTGCCATCTAAAATGTTTGTTTCATTTCCCCCTACCCAATCAGTGTATACACAGGGAAATCACACATTTTAATGTTGGGAAAAGCAAAACATGAGAAAGATATGTTTGAGAAAAGCAGATACATCCTAAAAGCAAAACTTAGTTGTTTGGGATTTTGTTTTAGATTATCCACACAACTACTTCTTTCTATAGATACGGTTAATACAATGATATATGACTAAACCAGAATATGTAATTGAACTATCAGTGATGTTCACAGGTTTCATCAAAATTTAGGAAACTTCCTTGATATATTTGTTTTCTGAACTACTGTTTTGTGTCCTCATAATTAATAACCCTCAGGAATTATGTCTCCTTTTGCCAAGAGAAAACACCTGTCTTGAGTAGGTCCTATAAGGCATCACTTAGAGGCTTAATAATAGAATTTGTACACTAAAGCATACTCCTAGTCGATCAGGAATCCTGTTATCAGCCCTGGACATCCTAAATTTTGGGACAGCCAGATCTATGATTCTGTTTTTGGATATGCAACCCAACGTGCAGTACCTCTCTAGTATTTCATCCCATTTCAGAGCATATTTTTACCTCTTAAAAATTATTTTCTTAGGAGGAGTAGATTGTTGTCTTCTATGTTCATATGCAGTTCCTTTTGTATGTAGTTCCACCATGGCGGTTTATTGAATTAGAATCCCTGTTTTATAATGTCTGTCACCCAAAACAATCTACACATTTAATACACATTGGTATTCTTATCAAAACACCAATGACATTGTTCACAGAAATAGAAAATCCTAAAATGCATGTGGAACCACGAAAGACCCCAAATAACCAAAGCCATCTTGAGCAAAAAGAACAAAGCTGGAGATATTTTACTACTTGACTTCATAATATACTACAAAGCTATCATAACCAAAACAGCATGGAACTGGCATAAAAACAGACACATGGACTAATGGAACAGAATAGAGAGCCCAGAAATAATTCCACACTTTTACAACCGTTTGTTTGGTTTTTGAGACAGAGTCTTGCTCTGTTGCCCAGGCTGTAGTGCAAGTGGCATGGTCTCAGCTCACTGTAGCCGCCATCTCCAGGTTCTAGTGATCCTCCTGAGTAGCTGGGATTACTGGGATGCACTACCATGCCTGGCTAATTTTTATTAGAGATGAGGTTTTGCCATATTGGCCAGGCTGGTCTCAAACTCCTGGCCTGAATTAATCCACCTGCCTCAGCCTCCCAAAGTGCTGGGATTACAGGTGTGAGCCACCGTGCCCAGCCCTATAACAAACTGGCTTTTGACAAAGGAGACAGTAGTACACAATGGTTTTCTTCAAAGCTTGTCCTGTCACCTTCTAATCTTAATTATTCTGAGGATAAGACCTCTTCTGATGCAGCAGAAACAGTAACATCTTACCTAACCCTGCAGTGTACTTATACGCTAAAAACAAATATTCCAATACAAAGCTTAAAATAATGTCCAAAATCAAATACACCAAAATTTTTGCATTGTAGGCATTTTGTTCTTGCTATTCTTAAAATCTCTTAGGTCAACTCTGTGTGACAAATTTCTTTCCATCCTTCAGTAATATCAAACCCTAACAAAACCCTTTCTGATCAGATCAGTGTAAGTACCCTGCCTGGGGCCCAAACTCTTACCATCTACCCCATAACATCATCACATTATTTCCTTGCTAGCATTTGTTAATGTTTGAAATTTTCATGTTTGCTTGTTTCCTATCATCTTTCAATGGAATGCAAATACTATGATGTCAGTAACCTTATTTTACTTGTGCATATCTGCATCAGCAGTCCCATAATAGTGATTGATAAACAATAGGCCCTCAAATATGATCTAAATAAATGAATTAATCTATCAATTACAATGTAGTTAACAAACCATTTTTTTTTTTTTTCCTGAGAAAAGCTTTGTAGAAAAAAAATAAAAAGCGGAACTACAGTATATTTCTTAACTGGTATAGTCACGCTTGACCTTACACTCTTCAAATACAGAATATATTCACATGGCTATTAAGTGCTTAAAAAAACAAAGATTGCCTAAGAACATCTATAAAAAATGTGCTATATCCAGTTACTCTTTTAAAAAAATCTTGTTCAGTTTAATCTGTATTAAACATAACTGTAAATGTGAAGGAAGTCATTCCAGCCCTTGTGAAAGGAGATTTAAATAATCCTATTTAGGCTGGGTGTGGTGGCTGATGCCTGTAATTCCAGTACTTTGGGAGGCCAAGGGAGGCGGATGACTTGAGGCCAGGAGTTCGAGACCAGCCTGGCCAACATGTGAAACCATCCCTACTAAAAAAAAAAAAAGACAAAAATTAGCCAAGTGTGGTAGTATGTGCCTGTAATCCCAGTCTCTCAGGTGGCTGATGCACAAGAATAGCTTGAACCCAGGAGGCAGAGGTTGCAGTGAGCCAAGATGGCACCACTGCACTGCAGCCTGGGCTACAAAGTGAGACTCTGTCTCAAAAGCTACTTAAGTACAATACCCAGAAGTCAAGTCAAATCTTTTCAAATTAATTAGATGCTAATCTCTAGTTGCAGAAAATTTTGGAAAAACTTTTATTATACTTATGTAGTTATTACAGTAATGCATTGCTTGATGGGAATATATTCAGCTGCATAAGCATTAGAGGTAGGATTTGAATTTAGGCCATCTTGAGTTTAACCCCTGTTCTTGGAAGCCCTACCCTCTGCTGCCTGTCTTTTCATTGCCTGGGGTTTCTGTGAAACAGTTTTGTTATTGAATATGTGTATTTATTCTGGAGAAGAGGCATGATACAAAGTTTGATACAGTATGGGGATATATTTACATTTTGATCTAAGCCAGTGGTGATTAAAGTGTGACATTCACAAACTTTGTTAACGGACATGATGAAATAAGCACAGAGATAAAAGTAAATATTTAGAAACTTCTATAGCAATTTAATGTTACTGCAACAACTAAAGCACATAATTTTATATTTTAGAAAAGTATTGGTCAGTGTCAGTGATGGGTTGGGTGGAAATAATGAACTTTCACTACAGATAGTTTGAGAAGTATTGACCTAAGCCATTATAAAATAAAATATGGGGGAAAATACCTGAGAACTGCAATTTGTACTTATATATTGGATGGAAAGCTTAAAAGTCATGTATCTTTACACTTATGATATATAGTAATTTTATTTGTATTAAAGTCATGAGGAATTATAACTAAATATTTATTCCCAGCATTTGACCACTGTATTAGTTTTCACACTGCTGACAAAAACATACCTAAGACTGGGCAGTTTACAAAAGAAAGAGGTTTAATTGGATTTACAGTTCCAAGTGGCTGGGGAAACCTCAAAATCATGGTAGAAGACAAGGAGGAGCAAGTCATGTCTTACATGGATGGCAGCAGGCAAAAAAAGAAAAAAAAAAGTTGTGCAGGGAAACTCCACCTTAGAATACCATCAGATGTCATGAGCCCCACCCACCACCATGAGAATATCATGGGAAAGACCTGCCCCCATGATTTGTTTACCTCCCACCAGGTCCCTCCCACCACATGTGGGCATTCAAGATGCAATTTGGGCAAGGACATGGCCAAACATACCAACCACCTTTTCGTATGAAAAATAATACTGTAGCTCTGCTGATGAAACTTCTACAGAATGTCCCCTCTCATTTTTCAGCAATTTTCCTAAGATTTTACTTTTAATATTCTGTGTTTTGTGTGTCCTAAGCTATATGAATGCTTTTAAATCATATTTAAATATTTAGGAATTTTTTGGCTAAAAAATAAGAAAGTTCAAAGTAATTACCTGACCAAACATTTTAGCTGTAGAAGCATGCAAGAGTTAAAAACCTTAGCTGGTCATTATTCATTGTTTTTTTTTTTTTTTTAATAGCAAATAAGAAAAGATTATCTGAAGGATGTGTATGTTGAGATAATATTGCTTAAAAATTGTTAGGCTCATAAATGACCCCTATTTTCATTAATAGAAATTACTACTAAATTGCTTTGCAGGTTAATCTTCCTCATGCACTGAATATTATATATCTTCAAAATGAATGTTGTTTTATATCTTATTCTGGAAATCTTGCTAAGGAAAGAAAATTGCTGATAAAATTTCAACTGCTGATAAAATTTATGCACGTGTTTTACTCTATCTACCACAACAAGTACATTCTTAGCTTCATTGACTAAAATGTAGTTATTTTATACTAATTTTATATGCTTTCAGAAAATCCAGTCCAGTTGATACTTTTGCTGAGTTTAATTTGGTTTTGCTGTCCTTCTGACCCTGAGAAACAGAATTAGAAATGTTTTAGGTTGTGTTCACTCTACCCTTCGTTCCATTTGTGTCACTGTTAGTATTAACTGTTTTATTAGCTATCAAAGTTTATGGCTTTGCTTGTTTTAGTATGCTAGTCTTTTGTATCTGACATACATACAGGTGTTGCTTTGTATGTATACTGTGTGTGTGTTTATGGTTAAATCTTGTATTTAAAAGTTGATAGCTAAGTAGCTTGTATCATTTTTTATTTATTACCAGCCATTAACCATTATGTTTAAACACTTTAATCATGAGTCCAACTTGAGCCTCACTATTGTAAGTTACATGTTTTCCAGCATACAGACATGTATAAAACATAGTTCCTACTCTTAAAGAACTTCCCTGGTAGGAAAATTGCATAGTGATTTCTTACATAAAACAAAATTAATTTGATGTGCAAGGTTAATACTATTTTGATTCACGTATTTAAGTTCATATTTATTGTGAGTTCCTCAGAGTACTTCAAAACACTGTTTTATGTTCAATTTGCTGCTGAGTCCAAAGCTTGAAGGGACAGTAGTGTCCCTCCCACCCTCCCATATTTGCTGGGGATATGTTCTAAGAACCCCAGTGGATGCCTGAAACTGCAGATAATACCAAACTGTGTAAATACTGTTTTTTTTTCTATATATATATACACCAATGATAAAGTTTTATTTACAAATTAAGCATAGTACTGCTGCACTTTACAGCTATTATTAAATAAAATAAGGGCACAAGCACTGTGATACCATAACAGTCAATTTGATAACCCACATAGCTACTAAGTGATTAATGGACAGTTAGCATCAATAGCATTAATACACTGGACAGAGGGAGGATTCACTTTGTTATGTGAGAGATTTCATCATGCTACTCAAAATATGTAATTTAAAACTTATGAATTGTTTATTTCTGGAATTTTTCATGTAATATTTCCAGACTCTGGTTGACTGAGGTTAACTGAAACCCCACTGACAACGAAAATGTGGTTGAGGGTGGGAGAGAACTATTGTATGACTGTGTTTTTTCCCCCACATAAACTTCATATTAAGTCCCCTAGCATCACATACCCAGTTTTAAAGAGAAAAATAGATTGACTATATTATTTTGTTCTCTACTCTCACCCGTCCCAATTGGGAATGAAAGTATCATGAGGTCAGGGATGTTCTCTCTAGTCAGCACCTAAATATAGTGCTTGGCACATGGTACAGTGAAGCAAAATAATTTCATGTCAAGTGAAATCACATTTTATGGTGATTACTCTCTTCAAACATAGGATTTGGGGCTTCTTTTCATTTTTGTGGATAAAAGAAGTGAAGTAGAGAATTGGGAAGCTCGTCTTACCTCTCTTTGGCAAAGCCTTAACCATGGAAATTCTGATTTTATAAATCAATAGATTTGTAGTTTTTTTTTTTTTTTTAAACACAAGTTCTACTCATTAGCGATATTCTCTAGTGGCTCTGAACCTTTTTGTTAAAAAAACTGTTGTTTGAGAATATTGTAAAAGAAGTAGACTCTGCAATAAAATGTAAGATGTGTAAATTTTGCATGTAATTTAAGGCAATTCATAGATCCTTGCAATTCACCTATTTAAAGTATATAATATGGGTTGGATGCGGTGGCTCTCATCAGTAATCCCACCACTTTGGGAGGCCAAAGTGGGTAGATCATGAAGTCAAGATTTTGAGTCCAGCATGGTGAAACCC
>NW_022436946.1:65715812-65753446 GCF_009761245.1 Sapajus apella | reverse complement strand
TATATATATATATATATATATGTATATGTATATTTGTGTGTGTGTGTATAATATGATGGTGTCAGTATATTCAGAGTTGTAAAATCATCGCTACAATCAATTTTAAAACATTTTTGTCATCCCCAAAAGAAACCCTATATTTGTTTTGAGTTCATTCTCCATTTTCCACCAAATCCTCTTCTCCCCTGACTCTCATCAACCACTAATTTACTTTATCTCTGTAGATTTTTCTATTCTTAACATATCTTACAAATGGAATCATATGGTCTTATATCAGTGGCTTCTTTCACTTAGCATGTTTTCAAGGTTCATGCATGTTATAGTTTATATCACTACTTCATTTTTATGACCAAATAATATTCCACTGTATTTTAGTTATCTGTGTGTGAGTTGATGAATATTTGGGTTATTTCTTCTTTTTGGCTGTTATGTATAATGCTTCTGTGAGCATTCACATACGTTTTGAGTGGACATATATTTTCATTTCCTTTGGGTCTACACTAAACCTAGGAGTGGAATTTCTGGCTTATAGTAATTCTGTGTTGAACTTTGAAGAACTACTACCAGACTGTTTTCCAAAAGAGCTACACCAATTTATGTTCCTCCAGCTGTGTATGAGAGTTCCAATTTCCACATATCTTTACCCACACTTACTATCGTCTTTTTTATTATAACCATCCTACTGGACATGAAATATTTTTGTGGTTTGGTTTTGTTTTCCTGATGATTAATTTTGTGGAGTGTCATTTTATGTACTTTCCATTTGTAAATTTTCCTTTTAGAAATGTCCATTCACATCTGTTGCCCGTTTTTAAATTATTTGTCCTTTTATTATTGGCTTAGAAGAGTTATTTATTATCTAGTTTGAGTCTCACCAGATATATAGGGATATATTTTCTCCCATTCTCTCAGTTGTCTTTTCACTTTCTTGATGTTATCCTTTGCAACACAAAAGTTTTACCTTTGATGAAGTCCAATTTATCTAATTTGTTGTTGTTGTTGCTTATGTTTTTGGTTTTATTTATTTTTTGAGATGGAGTCTCACTCTGTTGTCCAGCCTGGGGTACAGTGATGCGATTTCTGCTCACTGTAGCCTCGGCCTCCTGAGTTCAAGTGATAGTCCTGCCTCAGCCTCCCGAGTAGCTAGGATTACAGGCATGAGCCACACCTAGCTAATTTTTGTATTTTCAGTAGAGACAAGGTTTCACCGTGTTGGCCAGGCTCTTGAACTCCTGACCTCAAGCGATCTGCCCACCTCGGCCTCCCTTAGTGGTGAGATTACAGACGTGAGCTATTGCACCCGGCTTTTGGTTTTATTTCTGAGAAGACTTTGCCTAGTCATAGGTAACGAAGATTTAATTCTATATTTTCTTCTGAGAGTTTTATAGTTCTAGCTGTTACATTTAGATCTCTGATCTATTTTAAAGTAGCTTTTGTGTAGATGTGAAGAAGTCAACTTTGTTCTTTTGCACATGGAATATTCACTTTTCCCAAACTGCTTATTGAAAAGACTATTCTTACCTTGGTTGAATTGTGTTAGCATCCCCTGAGGCCCACTCTTAGATCTTCCTGTAGATCCATGCACCCAGCTCTAGAGAAAGGTACCAAATTAGTAAGAAGTCATTTAGGATACCAAAAAAATTAAAGGGGAACGACATTGGTTTTTAAGTGGAACCGTGATTAAATTCTTCCTTTTATCCTAGATTATCTATTGCTTGTAACAAATTACTCCTGAACTCAGTGGCCTGTAACAAAATCTTCTGTGGGTCATTAATTTGAGAGACTTGGCCTATGTAATTCTGGCTTCAGGTCTCTCATGAAGTTACAGTCAGGATGCCAGCTGGGACCACAGTCAAATTAAGGCTTGGCTGAGGATGGAAGATCTACATCTAAGGTGGCTCACATGGCTGTGCAGAAAGTTTCAGCTCCTTGTCACGGGTCCTGCCTTCTCCATAGGGCTCCTTGAAAGTGTCTTCATGACATGGCAGCTAGCTTCCCCCAGAACTAATGATAAGAGAGTAAAGGAAACTAAAGTGCATTTATGACCCTGTTGGCCATTAAACATTGTCTCTTCCATCCTATTCTTTTCGTTAGAAATGAGTCACAAAGTTGACCCTACGGTGCTGGGGGACTAGGCAGTACTTTTTCAAAGAAATATCAAAGAATTTGTGGATTTGTTTTGTTTTGCTTTAATAGAGACAGAATCTTGCTCTGTCACCCAGGCTGGAGTGCAGTGGGGCAATCATAGTTCATTGTATCCTTGAACTCCTGGGCTCAAGCCATCCTGCCGCTTCACCTTCCTGGGTAGCTGGGACTGCAGGTGCCACTAGGCCTCGTTAATTTTTATTATTTTTTAAAATATATTTTTATTTTTTATTTTTTAGGCTCTCACTGTGTTGCCAAGGCTGGTCTTAAAACCTTGACCTTAGGCCATATTCCATCCTCAAGCCTCCCAAGTAGTTGGGATTACAGGTGTGAGCCACTGTACCCAGCTATGGACACGCTTTAAATCACCACATGTTCTTGTCTGTTTTATTCAAAGTAAAGTCTAATTCCAAACCGCTAATGGGCCTTCATACTAGATGCTCACTTATTATTTAGATCTCCAAATCATTCATTTTTAAAATTTCCTTCTATGTTCCTGATTCTGCCAATCTAACCAGACTTAGTATATTTTAGGATCAAAACAAAGTAAAGGAGCATATATATCAGAAATGTTTACATAAATATGACAGGGAAACAACATGATTTCTAAATTGAAATAAGTATAAGAAAATTTTCTACGCTATTACATAATAAATTTTCACAGTCATTTTTTTCCAATTCCTAGGAAGGAACACATAAATAGTTATCTTTCAGGCTGTCTTTGAATACTTCCGTGACCCTGCACACTAGCTGAAAAGAGTTTCAACCACTGCTAACAGTAGGAAACATTTTCAAGTTAGTCATTGCCTTTGTAGTAAGATCATAGGAACCTATTTTAATACTTTGTAACCTTGGTTTCTCCTGCAAACTCTTTCGTAGGTAATGACTTTACATGAGTTTGGAACTGGTCTCTAGTGGGACATTGTGGGAGGATGAACACAGAAGAGCTGGAGTTATTGAGTGACTCCAAATACAGAAACTATGTAGCTGCAATTGACAAAGCACTAAAGAATTTTGAATACTCCAGTGAATGGGCAGATTTGATATCAGCACTTGGAAAACTTAATAAGGTATGTCTGTATTATCCATTTCATAAAAGGAGTAAAAATTAGAAATCTGTGTTTGTACTTGTTAGATTTCTCTAAATCTTGAAGTAAGAATGCAAAAACATAAATGAACTTTGGGTTACTCTTGGTAGTGCTGTTTTTCTTCATGAGTTCCATGTCTATATAGTCGAGTATATTGTTAAGGCTTTGGAAGTTTTAATTGAAAGAAATAACAGTGCTTGAAAAATATAGTTACCACTACGATTATTAACTATAAAAACGAGAAGGAAGGAAGCAACTATGCTAACTATGAGGGCTAGTAAATTTCTGTAATTGAACATTAGATATGATCCTGGAATTCCTGGCAGCAAAATGAAAACCGACAGAGGGAAAGCAAAAATTCCTGTGTCCTTTCCGAATGATATATAGCAGCAAGGAAACACTTTGTATCTAGGCAAGCTGTAGTTATAATTTGGTACTTTTTACAAAGGCAGTTATTTACGAGCAGTTGGTTATGCCTTGCAGTTTGTTCTTGAGTGATTCTTCTTGACACGTCTGTTTTTTATTCAGTTACTGTGGTGGCATCATTGATCAACTTTCGGCTCTTTGTTTTGACCTTTTTTTTTTTTTTTGTAAACATCAGTTTTTTTCACCTCATACCCATAGTTAAGGGGTTTTTTTTTTAATTGTTACTGAATGGGAGTGTTTCTAAATACTAAAGGGGTAGATGGGAAAGGAGTGGTTTTTCAATAACTTATTTTATTTTAGACAAGGTCTTACTCTTTCACCCAGTCTGGAGTCCAGTGGCATCATCATAGCTCATTGCAGCCTCATGGTCTCAAGGAATCCTCCCACCTCAGCCTTCTGAGTAGGTGGGACTGCAGGCATGCCACCATGCCTGGCTTATTAGTATTTTTACTTTTTAGAGACAGGGTCTTGCTATGTTGGCCAGGCTGGTCTTGAACTCTTGGCCTCAAGTGATCCTTCCACCTTGGCTTCCCAAGTGCTGGAATTACAGGTATTAGCCACCACACCCAGGCTATCAAATAGCTTAACATACAAATAAGGAAAGAAATTTTTCTCAAAATACATACAAAATGTGTATGGGAAAAAAAAATACAAATAGCTTTTCCTCTCCCCTCACACCACTACAGTCAATGCAGAAGACTTCTATGACCCTAAAATAAGTGGTTATTTCCCCTTTATCAGCAAGCAAGCAATCAGTTCTACCATGGACACCAGCTTAATGTGCCCCAGTTCAATTTGGGTACTATCTACTGGAGATAGTATCAGATCCCACAAGGTTGAGGGCTGAGCCCCATAAGACTGCTTTTCTCTTTTGATGCCAATTACAAGCCCCAGGTTGTTTTACCTGTGCTTCTGAGCAACTGGCTATAAATCAGTTTTCCACAATCCTTTCTTTAGGTTTTATTTGCTAGAGCGGCTCACAGAACTTAGGGAAACACATTTACTGGTTTATTATAAAGGACATTACAAAGGGTATAAGTAAAGAGGTGCATAGGGTGAGGTATGGGTGAAGGGATGTAGAACTTTCATGCCCTCCCCAGGAGTGCCACCCTCCAGGATCCTTCACATGTTCAGCTGGCCTAGAAACGTATTTTGAGCCTTTTGAGACTTCATTGGATTGGCATGATTGAAGCATGGACAGCCATGTAGAAATGGCCTCTCTGCGCAGCATTCCTTCCTTCTGGGTATGGGGCAGGACCCTTTCTGAAATGGGAGTCTTTTGACCTGCAATGAGACCAGGTACTCCAGAGAATTTCATTATGGCCAGCTCCAAGATAGAAAAGTAGGGGAAGATTCCTGCCTTAGGGAGAAAAAGGAGATGAGAAGAGGGCAGGAAAAAGAGAGAAGTTGTTTTTTTGAGGCCTGCTTCTGAGGCCCAAAAGTTCCCCAATATTATAACAATGTCTGTGGGAGTTGTGAGCCAGGAAACATGGATGAAAACCTACACACACACTCTCACTCACAATACCACACCAGGACACTAGTTTTCAACCTGATATGACAGATAATCACTTTGATACCCTAAAAAGAAAAGTTTACGTTTTCAATATGCCGAGGATTGATCTTAAAATTCGATACAGAAGCTTCTCTTTAACATGTTAGAACTTCTGACAATTATCATTTGAGGTTTGAATAATTCTTTATTTCTTTACAACATCCACAAGAACTTGCATTTAAAAGTACAAGTTTGCTTAAAAGTAGTTAGGTTATTTCTTTTTCTAAAGAGTTCTGAAGAGTCTGTTTCTGAAGATATACTGGGAACTGGTATTAAAGACAAGTTATTAAATGATGGAAATTAATTTGCCTAATTAGGTACATAATTCATTTTTTTAGATTAATCAATAGTCATGAAAATAGATTTCATGGTATCTAGATAACTTAAAAGTAGAATACCCAAGTTATTAATGAAACTTAGCCAAAATTGTAATGGAAGAAGGCAGGTATTACATATGTGTATATATATACATGTGGGTGTGTGTATGTTTTGAATATAGTCTAAACATGTTTTAGTATAAGTTTAATGAACCAGGAGATCTAGTGCTGACTCTTCTATTATACTGCTTTTGATAGTCATTTCATTTATTTTGGGGAAAAAAAACCTAATTTTACACCAACCTAATATTTCAACCTCAGTTTATTCTTCTGTAAAATAAGACTTTGTATATTTCTTCTAAATTCCAGTTTTAACACAGTCTGTATTCATTCTCAGTCTTCACTTTATGACATTCTATCAATACTTAATTATAATACTACTTCTAGGTTCAAACTAAAGAATTACATTTATTATAAGATCTTCTTTACTTAACTAATCCCCTTTGAGTGGTTGGTAAGATAGGATCTCTCTACAGAAATTTGGCCCAGACCATTATTTCTAAGGAAAGTTATGGTTGAATGAATAAAACAAAAAGTTGTTTTGTCCAATTAGAAAAATAAGTTTGTAAAAATAAATGGGCAATTATAATCTCGTATAGGTTTTCTTATAAGCATTAGAATTACTTGCTATAATTTGATATGCCAGGACAATGGTTGTACTTTTTCCAAGTATTGTAAATATCTATGGTGAGGCCAGACTTTACTTCAAACAAAGTAGCAAAAATAGATTGAAGGCTGATTCATGTAGCTATCTTCTCTTGCATCAAATATTACAAATTTACCCAAAAAAAAATCTAAAATGCCTCCCCGCTCCATAAATTTGTTTTGGAAAATATTATTTTTCATTAAAAATGTTATTCTGTTAACAGGTTTATTTTTTAAACAAATTAATAGTTTTTAACATTTCCTCAATTTTAATTTTAAATATGATATATATATAGGCAAATGTAACTGACAGAATACAAAGATCTACAATGATCATTTTAAATAATATTATGCTAGAAAATGGAAGTAAAATGAATGCAATATTTTGTTTTTCTCAACTATGTTAAAATGCTTTCTTTAAGGTTTTACAAAATAATGCAAAGTACCAGGTAGTACCCAAAAAGCTGACCATAGGCAAACGCCTAGCTCAGTGTCTACATCCAGCATTACCAGGTGGAGTTCATCGGAAGGCACTTGAAACATATGAAATTATCTTCAAAATAATTGGACCTAAGCGACTTGCCAAAGACCTTTTTTTATATAGGTAAGAATAATTTTACTATATATATGCATGTGTGTATATATATATATATATATATATATATATATATACACACACACACACACACACACAAATAATATAAAGAAAATATAGTGCTAAATTGTTATACTTTCTGCACTAAAAACTTGAAAATTCCTTAATGATTAGAAGTGTTCAGATATCAATCTTAAATATTTGAGTTAAGTGAGTCAGAAAAATGTCTTTAATGTTCGTTTTGTTTTTTATTCTTATAAGTCATTTATTAAAAGTTTTCATTTAAAGTTGTTCAAACTGTAGTACATTCTACCTTCTTAAGCTTGAAAACTGGCCTGAGGAAAAAAATAAGATACCTTGATCTCTCAGCAACTTTCAACATAGTTGAATCTTCTCCACTTGAAACAGTCATTTCCTTTGGCTTCCATGATACCACATTTTCCTTTTTAGTTACTCTTTCACAGTCTGCTTTACCAACCTTTCCTCCTCTACCCAAACTCCACACAGTTTCTTAGGGCTCACTTAATGCAGCACCATCTTATGTTTTCACTTTGTAATCGCTCCTTCGACAAACTTAGCCATACCCATGATTTATTTTTTATTTTAAATCATATTGTATGCATTTAAGATGTGACACAACATGATGTGAGATACCTAAAGATAGTAGAACAGTTACTATAGATAAACAAATTAACATAGCTGTTGTCTTACATAGTTATCTTATTTTTTGTGTATGTGACAGGAGCAGTTAAAATATATTCATTTAGTAAAAATCCCTAATAAAATATTATTAATTATAGTTTTCATGTTTTACATTAGCTCTCTAGATTTGTTACTCTGTCATCTCCCGTTTCCTCTTGCCCCTGTTAACAACTGTTTTCTACATGCTGACTCCCAAGCGGACATTTCCAGTTCTGGCAACAGCTTTAAACTCCTGCTTGCTTGACGTCTCCATATAGATCTTTAAAGGCAACTAAAGTTCAAACTGTTTAAAACTAAACTTACTTCTTCTCCTATTAACCTGACCTTTCTGCATATATTAAAGCTCAATAAATGGCATCACCATCTGTCCATTTATATAACCCTCAAATCCAAGAGTTACACTTGCTGCTTTGTTTTCCCCACCCACATTCTCCCACCTCTCATGTACACAGTCTGTTGTTGAGAGTTCTGTCTCTTAAGAGGAGATGGTAGAGTCAAACTACCTCTGTGATCTGGGGCCATTGTCCACACCTGTTTGTGTCATTACCTGCACAACAAAAATAAGATTATCAACCTCATAGGGTGGTTAATAGTATTGAAAGAGTTCATACATGTAAAATGCAATGGGCAGCATATAGTAAGTTCTCAGTAAATGTTAGCTACTATTCTGATAGCTGTCTCAAATACATCTACTTCCCTGAACCTTCACTGGCAGCATGCAGTCTAAGTAAACATCATCTCTAGCTTGGGCTTTGTCACCAGCCTAACATTCGTCCACCATCTCTTCTTACCTCTTCTACCCTTTCTCCACATAGTACCAGAGTAATCTTTTTAATATACTAAATAATGTTACTCTCTTGCTTAAAAAGCTTTATTGACTTCTTCTCAGCACGTTTAAGAAAAATTAGGGAAAAGCCTTTACCATGGCATTGAATACTTCCTGAAGTACTCTGACCCTGGCTCTGTCAGTGACCTCAACTCTTACTAAACTAAAACTAAACTATTATTATTTTCCCCCAATTTATTCCACTCAGGTCACACAGGTCTCTTTGTTTATTCTCTTTGCTATTCCCTTGCCCTGTAATTCTCAAATCCAGGCCTCTGATCAGATATCAGCTCCTCCGGAGACTTGTTTAATTATCATCTGAAATGGCCCTCCTTCCACATTTTTGTCCCTAGTATTCTGTTCTATTGTGATGTCTTTTTAGGTAGGCTTTTTTTTTTTTATCCTGTTGTTATTTGTTGGACTTAAAAAAATCTATGAATTGGATAAAAAGGAATGAAATAATGGCATTTGCAGCAACCTGAATGGAATTGGAGACCATTATTCTAAATGAAGTAACTGAGGAATGGAAAAGCAAACGTCGTATGTTCTCACTCATAAGTGGGAGCTAAGCTATGAGGATGCGAAGGTATAAGAATGATATAATGGACCTTCGGGACCCAGGAGAAGGGGTGTAAGGGGGTGAGGAATAAAAGACTACATTTTGGGTACAGTGTACACTACTTGGGTGATGGGTGCACCAAAATCTCAGAAATCGCCACTAAAGAACTTAATCATGTAACCAAACATGATGGCTGTTATGCAAAAAAGCCATTGAAAAAAAATTTTTTTAATCTATGAATTGATGCCTTTCACCAATTTTGGAAAATTTTCAACCATTCTGTTTTGAGATTGCCTTTACTGCATCTGTTCTCTCCCCACTTTTGGAACTATGTTTAAACATGTTATGTCTTCCCACTATGGCTTTTCCGTCTCTTAACCATTTTTCAGTTTTGTAACTTTTTTGTCTCTCTTTGCTGCATTCTCAGGAATTTCCTCTGACCTAGTTTCTGGGTCCGTAATTCTGTCTTCCCTTTCCTTAACCACTTAACTTTTCTTTTTAAACTGTTGATATAATTTACATACAGTAAAATGAACAGATCATAAGTGTTCAGTGTGATGTTTTGACAAATTTGGTCAATTTTGTAGCCACCATTCAAAATAAGATACAGAACATTCTTGTCAACCCAGAAAGTTCCCTCCGACGCCCTTCTACTGAAAATGCCTACTATTTAACTACATATATTTCCCTCAGTCTGCAGCTTAACTTTTAAAACTTTCTAAACGGTATCTTTGAAGAACCAGAAGTTTTTTATGCTGTCTTTTGAGTTTATTTTAATGAAGTCTGATTTATCAACCTTTTATTGAGTGGTCCTATTTGCTTCTTGTTTAAGGAATATTTCCTTGGTATACTGGTGTTAGAATGAAGATATACAAAGGTGTTTTTCTGTATTGACATTGTATTTAGAAATTTAGTTAAGTTTACTTTTTCTTTCTAATAGCTTTTGGAATTTTGAGATAAACAATCACACTATTTGTGAAGAGCAAGTTACATTTCTTATTTTCAACTTTTAATAATTTTTTTTTTTTTTTTTTGCCTTATATTGAGTAGGGTCTAAAGTGTTAAAGAGAGTAGGGACAAGTTTTTTTTTGTCTTCTCACTTCAGGTAGGAAATATTAAATGTTATGGAAGGTTCAGTTAACCTTCCATTTCTGGAATATATCCAGTTGGATCATGATTTAGAATCCCTTTTGTATCACTGGATTTTTTTTTATTTGTAGTTTTTAATCTTTATTTAGTAGAGAATGGCCATGGTATTACATTTTTATCTAATTTTAGTTTCAAGTTTATGCTAACTTCATAAAACAAATTTCAAATTGTTCTCTCTTAGTCTGCTGTCTGAAACAGTTTTTATAACATTGGTTTAATTAAATATTTAGAAAATTTTATCTGAAATTTGTCTTCATGGGAAGATTTGTAATTACAGATTAATTTCTTTAACAGATATGGAACTATTCAAATCTATTTGTCAGTTTCAGTAAATTTTTTTCTCTAGAAATTTACCCATTTTTACTAAATTTTTAGGTGCATTGGCCTAAACTTCAAAATATAGTCCTTTCTTTGTAACATGTAGGATCTATGGTAATGCTTCCTCTTTCACTCTTGATGTTGGTAACTCAAGCCATTCTTTTTTTCTAATTGATTAGTCTTATCATAAGTTTATAAATTTTGTTAGTCTTTTAAAAACCAGCTTTTAGTTTTACTGATCGTTTCTACTATGTATGTGTTTGCTTTCCCTGCTCAGATAAGCCTTCTCTAACCACCCTGTTTAGAACCTGCTTCTGCTCCAATCTCATTGTTATTCCCCTGTACCTTTTTCCCCTCTGCTGTAACATTTATCACCATCTGATATGTATGTATGTGTTAAGACATACAATAATCAAGCAATTAAAATACATTCATATATAATCTCCAAAAAATAAACTTTATAAGGTTAAGGAGCAGGGATTTCTTCCTGTGGTTAAGTGCCCTATTCTCAGTATCCTGAAGAATTGACAGATAATAGACCCTTAATGAACATTTGTTTAGTGAATAAAGAAACACTATTTGGTGTACTCAATTCTTAGATATTTTAAAATATTATTAAAGAGAAATTAACATGGAAATATATTAAAGATAAATGAGCATGGGTGTCTTTTTTTTTTTTTTTTTTTTTTTTTTTTTTGGGAACGAAGTCTCATTCTGTCCCCCAAGCTGGAGTGCAGTGGTACAATCTCAGCTCACTGCAACCTCCGCCTCCCAGGTTCAAGCAATTCTCCTGCCTTAGCCTCCCAAGTAGCTGGGACTATGGGTGCCTGCCACCAATACGAAAGTTCAAATAATGTTTGTATTTTTAGTAGAGACGAGGTTTCACTATGTTGGCCAGGCTGGTCTCAAACTCCTGACCTTGTGATCTGCCTGCCTCGGCCTCTCAAAGTCCTAGGATTACAGGCGTGATATAATCCCACACCCAGCCAAGAATGGATGTCTTAAAGATAGTACGTAAAGCCAGTAAAAGTATTTTTAATGTAATAAATAATACATTCCAAGAGTGGTGTTAAGAAAACTGAGCATTGCTGAATCAGTGTTGCCTGTAATTATCTAATAGTTGATAGATTTTCCTTTCTCAAGGCAAGATTTACATTAATTCCTGCCTGCTACTTTTTTACTCTTAAGAGAAAGTTTACCTTAAGCAACACAGTTATTCTTCAGTTGTAGTGTACCTGTTTTTATCCCCAGTATGTTATGTAAGATTAAATTCTGGAATACCGTTTCTAAGTATGGCACATATTCTTGTACACATGCACACACAAATGTTAATGGAGTAAATTATGTCATGGTTCTATACTACTTCAAAGTATAGCTATTTTAAAAACCAAAGTTTATGTTAAATGTAGATACGTTTATTTTTAATTAATGATTTTTTTCATCTCAAGGTTTATGGTTTAACATAAATACAAATACTTTTAAAGTTTTATAACCTATTACATGATAGAGTACCAGATTGCCTCATCAAGGTTATTTCTTTTTAATGTGATACAGTGCACAAAGATGTTACCAAGAAGGCTAGCAGTGGAGTTTGAATGCATTAAAATGTTTAGATGGGCATGTAAAGTAAGCTTTTGGTAAAATAAAATAGTTAATTACATACAACATGATTCAGCAATGCTTGGTTTTCTTAACACTATCCTTTGAATGTATTATTTATTACTATTAAAAATACCTTTACTGGCTTTACATACTATCTTTAATGCCCTACAGTATCTGCAGACTAGACAGATACTGTAGAGTCATCAGCATTTAGGTGGCAGTTGAAGCCAAGAGAATAATTGAAATTGCCTAGGCACATTGTAAGTAACAAGGAGGGAAAAAGGAAAGTGGGCATTTTGAGAGTATTTAGGAGTCTTAGTATTTAAAGATTAGGTGGGGGAAAGTAGCCAGTGAAAGAGAGTCAGAGATAGGAAATGAACCAAGAGGCTGGACTCAGTGGCTCATGCCTGTAACCCCAGCACTTTGGGAGACTGAAGTGGGTCACTTTCGGTCAGGAGTTCAAGACCAGCCTGCCCAACATGGTGAAACCCCATCTCAACTAAACATATAATAATTAGCCGGGTGTGGTGGGAAGTGCCTGTAATGCCAGCTACTAGGGAGGCTGAGGCATGAGAATCACTTGAACCTGGGAGGTGGAGGTAGCAGTGAGCCAAGGTCGCAATGAGCCGACATTGCACCCCTGCACTTCAGCATGAGCGACAGAGACTCCGTATCAAAAAAAAAAAGAAAGAAAGAAAGAGAAAATGTACCAGGAGACAGAGCAATCCTAGAAGTCAAAAGGGAAGAATACTTCAAGAGAATGCTGTAGTTAATAGTATCAAATGTTAAATAAAATAGGATAAGGGTTGAAAATAGAGCATTGAATCTGGCAATTGGTAGACATTGGTGACCAAAATGAGAACAGTTTCAGTGGAGGGGGTAGAAGTATTGTGATTGATTAATGATGGAAGGTAATAAATAGAAGAAATATATATATGTGTGTGTGTGTGTATGTGTGTATGTATATATATATATTTATATATATGTATGTATTAACAATTGATAGAGGATGGTGGCTTTAAACCAGAAAGTTACTTAGAATAAAGATTTTGGGGCCGGGTGCAGTGGCTCATGCCTGTAATCCCAACACTTTGGGAGGCTGAGGCAGGCAGATCACAAGGTCAGAAGTTCAAGACCAACCTGGCCAAGATGATGAAACGCTGTCTCTGCTTTTTTAAAAATACAAAAAAAATTAATCCGGGCATGGCAGCAGGTGCCTGTAATCCCAGCTACTCAGGTGCTGAGGCAGGAGAATTGCTTGAACCTGGGTGGTGGAGGTTGCAGTGAACTGAGATCATGCCACTGCACTCCAACCTGGGCGATAGAGTGCGACTCCATCTCAAAAAAAAAAAAAAAAAGATTTTGGGGTTTGGTTGTTGCTGTTATTTTTTTCTCATTTTAGAATTTTGAGGAAAGATGTGAGTACATTTGTATTAAAAAAACAAAGTTGTCAGTTGAGGAAGAAATACAGAAATTACGGAAAAGAAAAAAGGTAATAGATGAAGCAGGTCCCTGGATAAGCAGATCATGGCCCTGGGGCACATGGAAAAAAGGTACCCTGGAAGAGACTGAGAGACTATGACTGTATCTTTAGATCAAACAGTACCTAAAATGAGAGATGGAAAAGTAGAAAGCTGAAGCCATTCTTGATGATTTCTATTTTTTATAAACTAGGAGCAAGAGAGATTCTTAGTTCATTTGTTTGCCACTTGCTAACTACCGGACACGGTGCTTGAAACTTAGGATACAGAAATAAAAAGATAGTCATGGTCCTTTGTTTTCTGATATTCACAGTCTGTTGAATAAGATATACATTAAGCAATTCAAATAAAGAATGATAAATGTTTTAGTAAGTAAATATTGGGTACTATGAGAACATCAAATAGGGGGCCTAACCTAGTCTAATTAGGAGATAGTCTCCCTAAGGAAATGGCTTCTTAGGCCGAGGCCTGAAAGTTTGGGAATCACTCAGACAAAAAGGCTATAAGTAAGAGATTGGAAATTATATCTGTCAGAGCAGCATATGGAAAGGTATGGACACTAAAAAGAGTGAGTATAGAAGGTTCTGAAAGAAACTAGAAAAGAATTCTTCAGTATAGCTGGAGCAGAGGTTACAGGAGTAAAATTGGTGAGTGTATATGTACTGTACAGAGGTATGTAGTATTCATTTCTTAAAAGATGTTAAAGGCCACATTGGCCATGGGAAATCAGTGAAAGGTTTTATTGAGAGCTGCTTTAAGGCAATAATGAAGCAGTACATGTTAAAACATGAAGAGTAAGATAAGATAGCAGCTTCTAGATAGCTATCTAGTGGAGATACAATTTATTATATTCAAAAATTATCTAGGAGAGTGACTTGTAGAGAGAACTTGATAACCTGATAACTGATTGCGGGTTAGAGTAGAAATTGGTTTTTTTGGATCTAGGGTCTCGCTGTGTCACTCAGGCTGGAGTACAGTGGCATGATCACAGCTCATTGCAGCCTCTACCTCCCAGGTTCAAGCAGTCCTTCACTCTCAGCCTCCCAAGTAGCTGGGAATACAGGCACGTGCCACTGTACCCAGCTAATTATATTTGTTTTTTGTAGAGATGGGGTCTCACTATGTTTCCTGGGCTGGTCTTAAACTCCTGGGCCCAAGCAGTCCTCCCACCTCAGCCTTCCAAAGTGCTTGGTTTACAGGTATGAGCCAACTTAGCCAGGTTAGAGTAGAAGATTTTTAAAGCTACTGAGGAGGCTGAGGCAGGAGGATGGCATGAGTCAAGGATGAGTCCTAGATTTATAGCTTTTGATCAGCCAGATAGAAGCCAGATAGATAGCGATGCCATATTTTGAAATGACAGTTATTACAGGGAAGGCACATGTTTTGCTGGGGCACGCTGGGGAATTCTGTTTTGCAATTGTGAAATATGAGAACTTTGTGAAACAGCTGGGTAGCTATTGGCTTTATAAGTATAAAACTTAGGTGAGAGAACTGGTCTGGTTTAATGGATGTAGTCATTAATATACAGGTATTATTTTAAGCCAATCAGTATAACTTTTTAATCAAAAATAAGTAAAATATTTATACATATAATTGCATATGAATTAGTATTTTATAGTTATTTTGCTTCCCTCTCCCTCTTTGTCCGTATTTTTTTTTTTTTTTTAACAGTTCTGGATTATTTCCTCTTCTTGCAAATGCTGCCATGTCTGTGAAACCAACATTGCTCAGTTTGTATGAGATATATTATCTGCCTTTGGGTAAAACACTGAAACCTGGTCTGCAGGGATTGCTTACTGGTATTCTTCCTGGCTTAGAAGAAGGATCAGAGTACTATGAGAGGTAAGATCATATTTGGTGCAGTTAGGTAATTGAAGTCATGGATTTGTCAGCAAGTGTCTTTAGGTAAATATGTTTTAACATCACAAATGAATTATTCTAGACAGTTCAGTGTATCACATGAGTAATTCTATAGCAATAAAACATTATTATAGTTTGTCTAGTCTGTGTATCATACTGAAAACATAGCTAGCAGTAAAAGCATAGACTTCGGAGGTGGATGTACTGAGTGGAAGTCCTGCCTATACAGACACTGATCTTAGGCAAGTTTTTTTAGTGTCTATGAACTTCAGTCTCCTCATCTTTAAAACAAACATAATACCTATTTCTTTGTGTTATTATAGTAAGAAATCACTTAGTCCTTTGCCAAGCACATACAAGTCACTCAAGAAAATTGTGACTGATAATTTAAAATAATAGATAGGACATTTAGATTAATGAAAAGAATGAAAAATTAGTTCATGCAGTAACAATTTTTAAATTGCTAATGGGAGAAAATAGCTTAGTGCCAGTACAGTGCTGTTTTGCTAGCTGTTGACATGGTACTCTTGGTATTTAATTAATTGTTATTTGATCTG
This sequence comes from Sapajus apella, assembly GCF_009761245.1. Taxonomy (NCBI): domain Eukaryota; kingdom Metazoa; phylum Chordata; class Mammalia; order Primates; family Cebidae; genus Sapajus; species Sapajus apella. Next base: position 65,737,561 of record NW_022436946.1, on the reverse strand, counting down.
TTTGGTGCCCATTATTATTTTTGGGGAGTTAATAATTGTAGGCAATGCATTATGGCATTAAGTATCTCTAATACCTCATTACTAATATTCTTATTTTAAACAACTGAGTTGAGGCAGCAAAAATAGAAAATACCAAACTTTATAAGTAGACTTAATTATTAAATTTAAATATTTTATTCAAGTGCGTTGCCTAGTTATTATTTTTCAGCCGCTTCCATCATTCAGTAAGAATCTAATTCTTAATATATTGAATTACCTTTTTTTTTTTTTTTTTTTTTTTTTGAGACGGAGTTTCACTCATGTTACCCAGGCTTAAGTGCAATGGCGCGATCTCGGCTCACCGCAACCTCTGCCTCCTGGGTTCAGGCAATTCTCCTGCCTCAGCCTCCTGAGTAGCTGGGATTACAGGCACGCGCCACCATGCCCAGCTAATTTTTTGTATTTTTAGTAGAGACGGGGTTTCACCATGTTGACCAGGATGGTCTCGATCTCTTGACCTCGTGATCCACCCGCCTCAGCCTCCCAAAGTGCTGGGATTACAGGCTTGAGCCACCATACCCGGCCTGAATTACCTTTTTAAAGGCTCCTTGCGGAAAAAATAATTTTGTCCTCAAAGTTTGAAGCTTATCACTTGTTTTAATTAATTTTACTTTTTTTGTTATTTTCCTACAGTTTCATAAATGTAATATGAAATTATTTCATTTAGCTTATAAAATAGTTTTGTTTAAAACTGTCATTTTTCTCTTAAGGAAGCATGGACTTGATACCAATTATAACTCTGCTAGTTACAATTTAAAATTTTATAGAAGTTGAATAATGATCTTTATAACTGTGGTATTCCCATGATTTACCTTGTTAATGTTTTGCTAGTTATTTCATATAAGTTCTATAAAAGGATTTGTAAATGTTATTCTTTTACTATGTAGGTAAATTAAGGGCCAGAAGAAATTACAGGGTTAGTTTTAAGTAGCAAGTAAACAGTAGAACTCATCAAATTCTCTTCACTATACTACAGTGTAATAGACTTTCATGTATTGCATTGTTTATCTTATGTTGAAAACAAATAAAAAGTAATTTTTTTCAACTTTTATTTTGGATTCAGAGAGTACATGTGCAAGTTTATTACATGGTTATATTGCATGATACTGAAGTTTGGGGTTTGGATGATCCCTTTACCCAGGTAGTGAGCTTACTATTCAATATGTTTTTTTTTAGCCCACTCCCCTTTCTTCCCTCCCTTAAAAAGTAATCTTTAAGTGTATTTCTTATTAAAGCATTAGGTATCTTTGATTTTGTCATAGATCTAATTCATTGAAGTTTTGAACTATATAATGATTTCAGAAAGATTTGAAATGTCTTTTGAAGATTTCATAGAAAGCCAACAGAACATATATTCTATAGGTTACTATTAACTGAAATGTATGTGGTGTTTTAATACTTAGAGTACTATAACAGCCCAGTGAAGTAGGTTTGTGATGTCTTGTTATGTTTGTTTGTCTTGTCTTGTGATGGAGTTTTTTTGTTGTTGTTCTCTTCATTTTACAAATGAGGAGACTTAACTGAAGAACAATGAAGTGACTTCCTCAACATATGTAGTTAGTAAATGGTGGAGCCAGGACTTAAAGTCAGTCTTCTGACTTCTTTCAGTCATCACACTTGTTTCTAGGGTGGAACATACAACTATAGCATGGATGTTTGCATACATTCTGGGAAGAAAGTGATTTATTTTTAAAAGGATGAAATTAAATGTTTCCCTTTTTAAACCACTTTATTTATACCTCAGAACAAATACGTTGTTGGAAAAGGTTGCTGCTGCTGTGGACCAGTCGGCATTCTACAGTGCCCTGTGGGGTAGCCTTCTCACCAGTCCTGCTGTGCGTTTACCTGGAATCACATATGTTCTTGCCCATTTAAACAGGAAGCTTTCTATGGAAGATCAACTTTATATCATTGGCAGTGATATTGAGCTAATGGTAGGTCTAAAAATATGGTTGCTCATTTCACAAATATTTCCTTAGAACCAGACACTATTCCAGACGTGCACTGAGATTGTGTAATGAACAGTTTCCATTTTCATGGAGCTTACATTTTTCAGATCTCTCAAGTTGTATACTCCTTAAAATACAAAATATTTCCATCGCCCTTAAAAGTCGTCCATGCCTCTTTTTAGTCTCTCCCCTTCCTCTATACTCCCAGGCCCTTTGAAACACTGATCTGTTTACTGTTTCTATAGTTTTATTTTTTCTAGAATGTTACATAAATCATACTGTATATAAGTGGACTCATTTTTTGTGATCTTTAGATCCATGTTGGTCAGACTGGTCTTAAACGCCTGCCTTGCCCTCCGAAGGTACTGGGATTACAGGCATGAACCACTGCACCCGGCCTGTGTGCATGTACCATTAATCAGCTAATGGACATTTGGGTTGCTTCTATATTTTGGCTATTAAAAATAATGCCCATTGAACACTCATTTATGAGTTTTAGTATGGACATGTGTTTTCATTTCTTTCAGGTGTATACCTAGTAGTGCCATTTCTGAGTTTTTTGGTACCTCTGTTTAGCTTTTTGAAGAATTGGCAAATTTTTTTCCAAAGTGACTGCACCAGTTTTTATTCCCACTTGGAGTATATGAAGATTTCAGTTCTGTCACATCATTGCTAACACTTGTCTTTTTTATTATACTTCTCCCAGTGGGTATAAAGTATTGTCATTGTGGTTTTGATTTGCATTTCCCTAATGACTAATGAAGAACATATTGTGATAATTGGCTATTTGTATATCTTCTTTGGATAAGTTTCTGTTCAGATTCTTTGTCCATCTTAAAAATTAGGTTATTTGCCTTTTGTTGTTGAATTGTTGTCGAATCTTCCTTATATATTCTCAGTATTAAACCCTTATCATATATATGATTTGAAAATATTTTCCCCTATTCTGTAGATTATTTTCCCATATTCTTGATAGGGTCCCTTGAAGCAAAAAAGTTTTAATTTTGATCAAGTCCAGTTTATCTAATTTTTTTTCTCTTGCTACCTATGCTTTTGATATTATATTTAAGAAACCATTGTCTAATCCAAGGTATCAGAGGTTGACTCTTTTTTCTTCTAATGTGTAAGTTTATTAGAAATTGCCAAACTATTTCCAAAATGGCTATGCTTTTTAAATTCAGGTTTTAAAATATACTGTTACATTTATTTTTAATGACTTAATGTAAATTTTAAACAAATCTTTTTTTACTTATTAAATAAATGACACACATGGAAAAACGTGCAAAATATCACAGTCAAAGGAATATTCTAATATTCAAAGAGCTATATATAATATGAATAATCAAGTAGAAAATGGATTTGAGTCGATAAAGGAAATAAACATAATTCAAATATAAAGAGATGATCTATATTGTAATAAAGAAATAAAAGTTTAAACTACACCAACCCAGTTTTCATGTCTAAAAAAAAAAATGGGAAAAAAAAATGTATTGCTAAGCAAGCATGTGGAGAAACAAATTGTCATGCAAACTTCGTGGGAATATAAAGTGATAGAAACCTAATAGAAAGCATTATGCTATTTATTTATTTATTTATTGACAGTCTCACTTTGTCACCCAGGCTGGAATGCAGTGGCAAAATCTGGGCACACTGCAACCTCCGCCTTCAGGGCTCAAGCAACTCTCTTGCATCACCCACCGAGTAGCTGGGATTACAGGCATGCACCACCATGCCCATCTAATTTTTGTATTTTTAGTAGAGACAGGGTTTCACCGTGTTGGCCAGGCTGATCTCCAACTCCTGACCTCAAGTGATCCACCCACCTTTGCCTCCCAAAGTGTGTTATTACAGGCGTGAGCCACCACACCTAGCAGTATTATGCTATTTAAATTGTAGCTGCGCATACCTCCAAGACCTGGCAATTCTATTTTGAGAGATTTATCTTAGAGATGTAGATGTATATTATGTAAATATTATATATTGCAACGTTATTTACAATAGTAAGTGCTTAGAAACAGTGTAAGTGCACATGATTAGAAGCTTGGTTGACTAAGAGTTCATTTACAAAATAAAATACTTTGGCCCTTAAGAAATGAAGCTCTTTATGTAATAATAAAGGAAGATCTCTGAAACATGTTAAATGAAAAAGGCAGAGTTTAGAATATATGTATGTGTTTTTCTTGTATTTGCAGAAGATATTAGTAAAACTGTTGCCTACAAAAGGGAAATTGAATAGTTGGAAGTTTTGCTGTATAGTCTTTTGTACTTCTTAATTTTTATACTGTCATGATGTGTTTACTATTCAAAATAATGTAAATATCTTTAAATATTGATTAGCTCCTCAGAAGCATACTTTTGAGAAAATTAAGAGTTGTTACATTTTTATGGCAAAAAATTCCCAGTGTAATAGACAATAGATGTTAAAGATGCTGTTATTTCAGGTAGAAGCAGTAAGTACTTCGGTGCAGGACTCAAGTGTCCTTGTACAGAGAAGCACACTGGACCTCATACTCTTCTGTTTTCCATTCCACATGAGTCAGGTAAAATATTAATGCTGATATTAATATAAAGCATTCTTGGAAAACTATAGATTGATAAAATGTGTAGTTATTTTTTAAAGGCATGTATGTTGAATTATTGTATAAATCAGTAAGCACATAGAAAATAAGTTCCTTTTTAAGGAGTGGAATTTGTCATGAAAAAAAAGAAAAACTAAAGAAAAAACTCCACTGATTTTATAAGAATGTGGTAATTCAAGTAGATTATTTCATACTTTTGAAAAAAGTTGTAACATATAAAAAGCAAGAGGTTTTCATTCCTAACTCTGAGTAAGCCTAGACTGAGACGCAGGCCTTCTACCCAGCCATCATCTGTGCTGATGTTATGTTATCTTGTTATGGTGATTTTAACATGCTTGCCAGACCCTTAGCAGAGTTGACTATAACTTAAGAGCCGGCCACATGTTTGTTTACTCACTGTGATACTATTTTTTTTTTTTTTTTGAGACAGAATCTCACTCTGTCACCCAGACTATAGTTAAGTGTCGCCATCTCAGCTTACTGCAACCTCCACCTCCCAGGTACAAGCACTTCCTTGCCTCAGACTCCAAAGTAGCTGGGATTACAGGTGTCTGCCAACACACTGGGCTAATTTTTGTATTTTTAGTAGAGATGGAGTTTCAGGCTGGTCTTGAACTCCTGACCTTATGATCCACCCACCTCAGCCTCCCAATGTGCTGGGATTACAGGCGTCAGCCGCCATGCCTGGCGTTGTCACTGTGGTATTTATTACAAATAAGTGCAACTTATTTGTAATAAGTACAACTAATTTGACAGATCATAAATGAAGATCATTCCTAGAACTTAATTTAATCAGTGCCCTCATTTTAAAAGAGATTATCTAAATTCCTTTGGGTTCTAAACTTTGATGAAGGTGATTTGCAGCACCAGAATATAGGCATTCAGAATGGTAGAACTACATACCCAACAAAAGTAATAAGATATTGAGACTAACTACCTTGGAAAAGTAAATTTATTCCTAAAAAGATATTAGTTGAAGAGACTATTATTTGAGTTTTTCATAAGAACTGTGATTAATTGATAACTGTAGTGAATTTTCATTATGACTGGACAATTTTTTATTCATTATTAAGATATTTCTTTTACTTTGATGTTGAAATGTTAATAACTTAAATAATTCTACACTTTATTGTCTATACTGTCACTAACTGGAGTGTAAATCACTCTCTGTTTCTATTTTGAGTCTTTGACCCTTAAACTAAGGGACTTTATTCTACTCTTTGGGTTTTCACAAAAAACACCTGTTGAGTCAACTCAGCATAATCTAAATTTAGCAAATCTCTAGTATAGCAATGGCCAAACAGCCCAAAAGATAAGAAAGGTTTTTGCTTTGTCTTAGAAAACAAAGAATATGCCAAAGCAAGATATGTAATCCGAAAGTCTAAAATTTGTGCTGACTGGATCTTTAGCCAAAAAATTTATTGACTTTCACTCTTGAACTTTCCAATTGCTTTCTTACCTTCTAAATATTCAACATCATTGGACCCTCAGTTGATACATGTTTCAGCAAGATCTGAGGAATTAAGTCATAGTAGACTCAAGAACTTAATTTGTAATCTTAATATTATTATCAGTGTTTCCTAAAGCTTTTTTCAGCTTGTTCTTTCTTACTCTACCTTCTCTGTATTCCTACCAGCTAAAATGTTCTAGATTCTTACATTCTGTAATATGTATTAAGAAAACAGTAGCTTTGTTGAATGTGTTTTTTAAAAGTACACACTCAATTCTAATAATCTTGTAATTCTAATACTTTTCTCCCTGTTAAAACTGACTCTTTCAATGAAGAGACCCCCTCCAAACAGGCTTTGTGTGAGCAACATGGCTGTTTATTCACCTAGGTGCAGGCGAGCTAAGGCCAAAAAGGGCATCAGCGAAGGGTGGTGGGATAGGAATTGGTTTTATAGATTGGGGCAGATCTTTCGGGGAGGGGGCAGGGGTGTTGGAATAAGATCAGTTACAGTGGCGGGAGTAGGGGCAAGGAGTATATATTACCATAATTTCAGTTACAGTGGTGGGTGGGGTAAGGCATAAGAGTAGTTAAGATGGCAGGGTTGGGTGAGGAGTATTCACATTATTATAAGAACAGTTAAGATGACAGGATGGGGTGAGGGGAAGCTTATGTCCAAGGGAAGCTCTGCAGGCTTGGGGTGGGGGGTGAGGGGTGGAGGGTGATCAGCTGAGGCAGGCAGGATTTTAGCCTTTCTGGGTCCAAACTTGCACATGGAGACCTGACACTCCCCACTACACCCAATTCTAATACAGTTCTCCCTATTACTGTACCAAACTGAATAAGGATTATGATGTAGTCACCTTAGTTTCCCACTTTCCCTCTTTCTGTGTCTTGCAGATTCTTGGCAAGTATGGATTGTATTATAATTGTAACTTAACAGTACCTTCCTTACCACATCCCAAAAGGATGATTGCTGTTAGGAACTTTAGCAGTGGGATAGACTGCTACATTTCTTTTACTTGTTTCCTGGAAAGCACACCCAAATCTGTAGTACTTATACTTTGAGATTATAGTAGACTTTTTTCATATTAGAAATAGATGGTGATATCAGTTGTAATCAAGAAGCAGCTTTTTAAATTTTTTAATGGACATGAGTTATATATATTTATCCTGTACAACATGATGTTTGAAATACATATACATTCTGGAATCTGTAAATTGAGCTAATAAACATTCATTACTTCACACTTAATTTTTACAGTGAGAACACAAAATGTATTCGGAGCAGTTTTAAAGAATACAGTACATTGCTAACAACTATAGTTACTATGTTGTACAGTAGATCTTTTTGAACTTATTTTTCCTATCTGAAATTTTTTATCCTTTGACTAAAATCTTCTGCTTCCTGCTTAAGAGAGTAGTTTTTCTCGCAAAATAAGATGGGGAGACATTTGTACTTTTTAACATTTTGTGACAGTATAATCCTTTATCTGATGTTGATTAGATCGGAAGTTCTCAGATACTTTAGTTGAAGAGCCCCATTACACTCTTTAAAAATACCGAAGGTCCTCAAAAATCTTTTGCTTGTATTGGTGAGATCTGTCTATGTTTATCATATTAGAAATTACAACTGGCAAATTTTAAAATATTTACTGATTAACAATAACAGTTACTATATTAGCATAAATAACATTTTATGTAAGTAACTGTTTTCTAACATATAAAAAAAATTAGTGAGAAGCATTGTTTTGTATATGTGCAAATTTCTTTATTGTCTGGCCTAATAGAAGAAAGCAGAGTGCTTTATATCTTCCTCTGCATTGTCTTTTGTGATTTGTTCTTTTGGTTAAAGTGTATGAAGAAAATCTGCTCTCACATTGATATATAGCTGGAAAATTGAGAAGTATTTCAGTAGCATTTTATGTTAAAATTACGTGTTCTTTGATATTATACCAAATTTTGCAAGCTGTAGATTTTCAAAATTAGTTACAATATTGAGTCTTAAACCATATAAATGAACTTTTCATGTACTGTTTCATTAAAATCCACTGACCTATCATGTACTTTCAGTGGATCTTTCAGTCATACATGCTTTTGTAATGTCATGATTGGATATTTAGGAAATACTGGCTTACTGAATTATGCAGATTTTCCGAATGTTTTCACATTTTATTATATTATACCAATCATGTTTATTTCTGTTGCCACTGATCTCATCAGTGAAGATTCTTAGATATGGGGAGAAACTTTTAAGCCCAGTATTGAGAAGCTTTCAAGCTAGTTCAAATCAAAATAGTACAATTTCAGCGGATTTGGTGGCTCACAGCTGTAATCCCAGCACTTTGGTAGGCCTGGGCGAACAGATTGCTTTAGGACAGGAGTTCGAGTCCAACATGGTGAAACCCCATCTCTAATAAAAATACAAAAACTAGCTGGGCGTGGTGGCACATGCCTGTAACCCCCAGCTACTTGGGAGGCTGAGGCAGCAGAATTGCTTGAACCTGAGAGGGAGAGGTTGCAGTGAGCCAAAATCACACCACTGCGTTCCAGCATGGGTGATACAGCGAGATAACATCTCAAAAAAATACACACACACACACACACACACACACACACACACACACACATTTATATACACACGCAGTTTCAATCTAAGTGCAAGTTTTCTATAATTTTAATTTCTCTTGGAAGCTCAACTTTTATTATTTGTCACGATTAATATTATTTTCCTTGAAATGACAGGCTCACTTTGAGAAAATGACGACAAAATGCCCAAGTCTGCATAATCATAGTTGGTGTTAGTAATTCTTTCAGGTAAAAAATGACATTCTGTGAGAAAGCTGGTAGTTAAGCTCACAACCCAGTTACACAATTGGTTTTCCTTGAGACAACTATCATACTTCAGTATACATCAGAAGTACTTTGAGTGTATCTTTAACTTTATTACACAGAATATTGAAAGACATGCACTCAAAGATTGATATATAAGAAAACAAATTTATACTGTTTTAACAACACTTTTAAATGGAACTGACGTCTTTTTTTTGTTTTTGATTTTACTGCAAGTACATGGCAGTAAACATATAATGATTACCAGTATCGCGGGTGCCACTGCTGTGCTGCTGCTTTTCATGCTAAGGTGCATCAGGGCAAATGTCAACAGAACAAAAAGCCCCATAACATCTTGGTATTGTTACGAATATGCATAGTTTTATTTGTTATGAATATGATTAGTTTTTATTTTGTGGACCCCCTGAAAAACTCTTAGAGATACCCAGGGGTCTTGAACTGTACTTTCAGAATCACACAGTTCAATAGAAGACATTCGTGTTCAAAGGAGTGAACCTAATTTGTCAATTGTTGGTGATCTGTATCATCTCAATTATTTCTCTAAGATTCCTCTAAAATAAATGATCTGGGTAAATCCTTTCTAATTCTAATTCTATCAAAGAAGCATGGTATAGGACAAAGTTCACTGGTCTATGATTAAGGAGAAGTGAGTTCTCCATCTAGCTGGGGCACTTAACCAGGGATTTGAATTTGGCTAAGCACTTAGCCAAAACCTCCAGAACCTGTGAGGGTTAGGTTCTTTATTTATAGAGTGGTTGCTAAATTAGTTTCCCCATTTTCTTCTAATTCTGATTCCAAGATTCTATTGTAAAGTAATTTATCTTAAAATTAATAGCAAGTTAGTTGCATTTCTTCTATTTTGATTTTTATAACTTTACCTCTTTTAGCTATAACCAGATCTCCTTTAATCATTTTTTAAATATTGAATTAAGGATATTGAGAAAAAAGAAAAAAAAACTCTTAAAAAGATCTGGAAAAAATGAGAGGAAAATTAAGATTTGTTAAAGCTGAGTGATTGCTGGAAAATGGTTTATTTTGTTGTTTTCTCTATTTTTCGGTATGTTTAAAATACTACAGGATAAAAATTTTTAAAAAAATAAATGACTTTGAGTTGATGAAGTTAGAGACCTTCTAAGTTTATAGTCAGTTGACAACATTGTAAATGTGAAAGACTAATGGCATATGATTTTCTTATGTCTGTCCCATCTTGCTCCATTTTATTTATTTTATGTCAGAATTCGCTTTATATAAAAAACTTTAAACTGGAAGTTGAAATAATTAAGTTACAGTGTCAGTTATACAACTAAATAGCCATGTTACCTATCTTTCTTCTTGTTTCCTAATCCGTAAAATGGAAGTAATAATTTCTGTGTTTGAAATAATATATGAAAGTACTCCATATACCCTAATGTTCTGAGCATATTGCAAAACATTTTTTAAAGAGAAAAAACATAATATATATTGTATATTGTTAAGTATAACCATATTCCTAACTTTCAGGCCACTCGTCCGGATATGATTAGGATCTTGTCAGCAGCCCTTCATGTAGTACTAAGGAGGGATATGTCTCTGAACCGAAGACTTTATGCATGGCTTCTTGGTAGGTACTTGATGTCTTCAGTCATAATTGGGAAAAAATGGAGGGAGATTTGTCATGTATCAGGATTACCAAGTTGTATGTATGTCCTAAATTTAAACACTAAGATTTCTTGTGTAAATGGACAATAAAAATATAAACAGTGTTAGTTGTGTATGACATGAAGAAATTTCAGAAGCTTCATGGTTGAATAGGCTATTTGAATCCATAAAGTCATGTTGCCTAGTCCTTAATTTGTTTTTCCCATTACAAATTGAGGTAGTTGTACTTTAAGTTAGTAGGCAAACAAGGATGAGCTAATAAAATGCTGGCATACTGTCCAAAACTCTGAAGTCATGAAAGGAATCAGGACTAGTACCATTGTCTTATACATCATACGAATGTCCCGCTTAGGCATTAATACATGTGTACACTTTGATCTTCTATGTTTTTTGTGTGTTTTGCCTGTCTTCACAACTCTTCACTCCCTAGAGTGAGGGGACATAATGTAACTTATTGGGATGTTCTGCATATTCAGTTATTTCACTGTTAGTAAAATTGGCCAAAAAACAAAGGATAATTCTGGAAGAATACTATGATACTTATGTATTGGTTTCCCTTTATTAAACTATCTAAAATGATCTCTCTTGCTGACATTGAATGGGCTACTAATTGGTAAGTGTTTAGTGCTGTTTTTGAGATTTTGCTGTTTTGGTATTTAGTGAACAACAGTTTTGAGAATTCCTTTTTAATTAATTTTGTGATTTGTTTCCCTGGAGGTTTTGATAACAATGGTGCTATCATAGGACCCAGAAGCACAAGACACAGTAATCCAGAAGAACATGCCACTTATTATTTCACTACATTTTCAAAAGAATTATTGGTCCAGGTAATGAATATTTTCATTATTCTTTGGTCACTTACTGACCACTAAAGTTACTGAAAAAGTGTAAGACGAGGTCCTCCCTTAATTGATTTTACAGTTGAAAGGGTGGAGACAAAACTTACAAATATCCCAAGAATGTGTATAACATGAAAATGCATGTAAAATGATAAATAATCATATGTTAGACTACCACCTAAGACAAAAGATTTTTTTCTCTTTGTTTTCATTACTTTATTAAAACATAGTTGCAGCTTCTCACCTCTCTGCCCTGTGAAAGTTGGAGCTTTTCCAAAAATGAGTCAGGACGTGGGCTTTTTCTTGTGAAGCTCTGGAGAAGTTTATTATTATTTTTATTTGAATTATATTTGTTTAAGGTATTTCAAATAAACAAGAAAATACATGGTATCTGAAGCATTTTTAAAGGAGTGAGGTTATAAGAATATAGTTATTAAGTCTGGAAAAATAATTGCCTAACAGCAGATACTGCAGTGATAATGTGGCATAGTTTGAGAAGGATTATCTTAAATAAAAATTTATCTGTAAGGAAAACACTTGGCTTATGAATATGTTTTTCTAAATTTGCTTTGATATTCCACTATGTTTAAAGTAAATTTAGACAGTTTTTTTCTGAAGGTAAATAAAAATATTTTTTTCCTAGCAGCATAAGAAGGCCAAGGTTGGTGAACAGGCTTCAGAAAAGCAATGGGTGCATAAATCTCCATTACATATGGTTACATTTAAAAGTATTTTTTCTTAAGGAAAAAATCTTTGAATATGTTCATTTAAATGACCAGTGTGTACTTTCCTTTTTTAAAGGCAATGGTGGGAATCTTACAAGTGAATGGATATGGAGAAGAGAGCACTCTAATGCAGGATCTAAAGCCTTTTCGAATTTTAATCAGTTTACTGGACAAACCTGAGCTAGGTAATATATACTCTCCTAGGGCATAAGGTTATGTGTGGTACTTTGTGTTAATAAGAAAATAAAAAGAGTCATCAAGGAAATTGTTATATTTTGAGGTGGCTGTTAAGTTCTCAACAATTTCTTAAAGTTCACTCTTTGAAGTTAAGATACAGATATTCATCCAGCTGATACATTATTATGTTTGTCCTGTGCTATGTATGTAGCAGAAGGAATCACTTTAAAGATGCTATTTAAGCTTCTCTTAATCCTGATTATGTTACTGAAATTGAAACATTTATCTATCATGACCAATTTATAGTTCAGAGAATCCAATGACTTGAGAAAAAATATTTGTGATGTGAACTTTTTCTCCACATTCCCTTTATTTTGTATGTTGTCTCTTTATTCTTTGTGTATTTGTTACATATTATGGCACTTGAGACCGAAATCAGGAAAAATCGTAAATATTTGCAACAATAAAATGAAATCATAAAGTATGCAATTTCTTCAAATTATATACAGATGTGTTAGCAGATGTCTTCTCACCATTTCTTAAAAATGAAAAAATTTTAAATGTAAGAATAACTTGAGTTGTATAAATTGTCTTGAGAGGCTTTTTGGCTATTATAACAGATGAAACTCAGGAACTTTTTTAAGGAAATGATATCTGTAATAGCAAGAAAATTTAGCCTTATGCATTTTAGTATTAATAGCAGTAATTATGAGTAGCATTTGTTGAATATTCATTATATTTTAGAAATTATGCTACCCGTCTTACAAATATTTTTTCTAACCCTTAACAGTCCTGTAAGCTTTGGTATTGCCCTCATTTTGGTTGAGGAAACTAAAGCTCAAGAAAGTTAAATAACTTGTTCAAGGTAACAGAACTATTAACTGGCAAAACCAGTTTCTCTGATTCTGTAACTTCTGTTGTGTTAACCTGCCCTTTAAATATTTGTTTAATTATGTAATGTTTTATATTACCGTCTCAAAAAAATGTGAATTTAGCTTAGCTTCTGAAGAAATATTATTTTAAAAATACTTGTTTTTAAAGCATTGTTTAATTAGGCCAATTTTCAGATAAGCATGATTTGTTCATGCCAATTAATTAGTATCTAATTTGCATATTAATTTTAGGACCTGTAATTCTAGAAGATGTCCTGATTGAAGTGTTTAGAACATTGTATTCTCAATGCAAAGCAGAGTTGGATCTTCAAACAGAACCACCCTTCAGCAAGGATCATGCTCAGTTAAGCAGGTAAATTATAAAAAAAATTAAATATGACTTAAAGATATAGTATGTATTCTCTTAATAGAAACTTGAAGTGTTAGTAATAACTCGGATCATATTCTATGAAGTTTGTGTTCTAATAAGTTAAAATATAACTGTAATTTGGTAATTTATTATAATTAACTGCATTGTAATCTTTCAAACAGACACTTAACAGCACGATGTCAGAACCACCACAGTCCAGACAGGGTTGGTTGTTAATCTCACCTGTTTAAAATCTAAAAAATTAAATTTTACTAGTTAATTTGAAGATACTGGCTCCAGGAAATTTACTTACATTTACCAAACTCACAAGAAACTAATTGCCACATATTAGTAATTGGAGTTGTAACAAATCAGGTGTATGTGTGTATGTGTACATGCATACATAGGACAAGTCATGTAACGGCATGTCCTGTTTTCTAATCAGGAATAGAGCTGACAAAATTTTTTTTCTTCTCTACATTAAGCAGACCAACTCTTTTCCCGTATCATCTGTCACTGTAATATGGCAAAGGTTCCAAAACTACAGTTTTGTTTTTTACATAGTTTGCATTTAATTGGTGTCTTCTTGGTGAGACTTTGGAGCTACTCTGAGCTTTCCTAAAACATATATATACATGTAAATGTTTTAAGACAGTTTTTAATTTCTGGTGATATAATCCCCTGTATTTTTTGTTGTAGAAGTTAGCATTAACTAACCTGGTACTCTTTTTCATTCTGTATGCTATCTATCCGAGAATTGATATCACCCATAGAGTATTTAATTAGTCTTCTTCTGTGACATGCTAGTTGTATTGACAGTACCTCAGTATATAAAGACAGTTGTTTTAATTGTTAGAAAAGACAGGAAGAGAAAATAGCTAATAGGCTAAAGGGTTGCCACTTGAAATAACAGTTATTTTTTCCTGATGCAATTTCAGTAATAATGGCTATTAACAGCACTAGTTTGTTTTGTTGTGGTTGTTTTTCAAACTAAGAATAATTTGATTGAAGCTGGTCAAAAGAAACTAAACCTTTCTTAAGAAAATCCTGAATGGCACAGGGAAGCAGATAAAATTCTTGAGAATTAAGGCTGTGAAAATCAAATCACTACTCAGTTTATATGTGCCAAGGGAAATAAAAGAATTTTGCCAAATTAACAGTCCCACACTCTAATAGTTCAAAAAGAACATCTTGTTCCTTGTCTTTTTTATTCAGCAATTATGCAAGGCTAATTTCTGATCTTGACCACATATTTGAGTTACAAAAATTCAAATTTGGAAAAATAACTGCACATACAGTAATAGGGGAGTGGCAGTAGATAAAAATTGTTTGTTGCAGTCTTCTTACTAGCACATTTTCTAGCAACTACCTAGGAGTATGTACTGGCATTGCACTCAAGTTTAAATTTGAAAAAATAAATGTTAATATTTTTTAGTTTTGTTTTCTTTTCTCTTTTTCCAGTAAATTAAGAGAAAATAAGAAAACAGCAGAGCTGATTAAAACTGCCAACCTTCTCTTTAATTCCTTCGAACCTTATTATATGTGGGATTATGTTGCACGTTGGTTTGAAGAATGTTGTAGGTATGTTGAACTTTCATTCCTTTTAATTTAGTAGCATCCAAAACTAACCTTTGAGTTATTTTTAAGTTGTTAAATTTAGTGAATGTTCTTTTATATGTTCTACTACTAGCAACTATTAGTTACTTATTATCCGTAATCTGACTCTATGTTGTCACATAGGCTATAAACTCATTGATCATATAACCTTAGAATTGGAAAGGAGTTTAGAGATCAGTTATTCATACACCAGAATAGATTAAAGATTTCCCTCTTCAGTCTATAGTAATCCAGTTTTTTATTGTGTAGAAAAGATAGCAAATTTTTGGCTACTGCCTCAGCACACTTTCCCAAAAGAATTTTCACTTTGATTAACAAAAAACTTCTTGGCCTGACTTGTGTTTTTAAAGCCATTAGAACTAATTCATACTGTCACTGGCAAGTGATAAAAGCCTTCTACCCCTTGGGAAATAAAGCCAAAAATATGTCTGAAAACCCTAGGATACCAGTGAGCCTGTGTGGAATCTCTGTCTGGCTGCTACACCATATCCTCTCAACTCAAAGCTCAGAAGCATGTAGTCAAAATGTAATTGTGTATGATCTTGCATTAGAAGTCTTTTAATAAAAAATGTAATTATTGCTCCTATACATTAATCTCTAATGGTTTAGAAAGTTCTTGGCTTATTCAGCAGATGTTGAACACCCAGCTAAAAAGCATCGTGCTAGGCAGAAAGACAGTCCCTGTCTTCAAAGATCTTATAGTGAGAACAAATAAGACATGCACATGTATATTCCTAGTATTAAATGAAAAATTACAAATGTCTTAATAGATTATAGGAATGCAGAGGAATCATACCTTTGTGCCACCTGATCCTACTCTGAGATTTTTCCTTCCACATTCAGAAATGCACACATCCACACTTCTTCAGCCAATCTGTACCATTCTCTGAAAGTTAGAAAGTTATCTTTCATGCTGCTGAGGCTTCACTTGTGCTATTCTTTCTAAAATACTCTTCCCCCTTGCCCATCTGCTGAAAGCCTATGTAGAGGTTACCCACCTTTCCTTCCTTGACTGCCTCAAATCTCCTATCAGAATCAATGCCTCTGACACTGTCACATTGTTGCATTTATTTGTCTACATGCTTATATTCTTGTTGGTCAGGGACTATATTATATTCTTTATGTCTTAAGAGTGTAGGGCAATGTATAGTCATATAGGATTTCTATGATTTAATATGTATGTTGGAGGAATGATCTCTACTACTTGGGTCAAAAGAGGCTTCCTGGAGGAGGTAACATTTGATCTCAGACTTGAAGGACAGATTCATTCTGAACATGGGAAAATGAGATTGGGGAGGAAAGTAGTACAGAAGAACAAATGAGCCTGTTTTAAGACCCCAGTGTTAGAAATCAAGTAGCAATTAATCAATGTTAACTGGGAGGTGACATCTGTAGTAGAAGCAGTGGGAAATAAGTCCCAGAAAGTGAGATCCATTCAGAACACTTCAAAGTGCAGGATGGGAGTTGCAGGGACAGGTTCAGCCTAGGAATCTTGCTTTGAGAATTTTCCACATAAAGGTACAGTGTTCTAGGGGAAATAGAATATGTCATCACAAAAACATTACTGTGTGTGACCCAATATTGACTTGGCCTTCATTAGAAGGATGATGATGCTGTCACAGGTATTCACATCACTTGACAGTATACTTAATAAAGTCAATTTTGTCCTTTTAGGAGGACACTGCATGCCAGGCTTCAGATTGGGCCTGGAGATAGTAGCGACTCATCTGAATTACAGCTGACCAATTTCTGCTTACTGGTGGATTTTTTGTTGGACATAGTTTCTTTGGTAAGACTACCTTGGTAAGAAAATATCAAGGAAATCTAATAATGCAGTTCAAATATTTCATGTTGGAGGCAAGCCTTATCTTTAGATACATTTCATCTTTAAAATTAAATTGATTTTTTCCTCTTGTAAGCTTTTCTTCATAAAATCTTTTAAGTGTTTTGTCTTTTGACATATACACATAAAAAATATATGGAATATACGTCATAATTGCATGTTATAAAATCTTAACTGTTAGTGTATAGTGGTCTAATGCTGCATTTATATTAACATATTTCTATTAAATGAAGACTGTTGGAAATCTTTTCCCTTCTGTTTTCTCTCCTCACTTCTTTGCTTTCTCATTTTGAAGCCTACTAGAAGTATGAGGGTGCTGTGTCAGGTACGACATTCAGCCTGTTTTGTTTTTAAATGATTCTGTTTACTTTTGTTATGTTATAATTTTAATAATGTAGCAGATAAAATTGGGGTTCTTTTATAATATATGCTTTGCAATATTTAAATTGAGAATTTGGGATTAGAAATTTTATAAGGCATCAGTAATAAAATGTTAAGAGCATGATGAGTATAAAACATTAAAGAGTAAAATTATTGCCTTATTTATATAGTGTTATACAGTGTTAAGAGCATGATGAGTATAAAACATTAAAGAGTAAAATTATTGCCTTATTTATATAGATTTTAAAAATGTAACGTTTGGGTTACACATTGTTTAAACTTTTTTTTATTTCACTTTTATTTTCAGGAGACTTATATTGAAATCCAGACAGAACACTTGCCTCAGTTGCTGCTCAGAATGATTTCTGCCTTGACAAGCCATCTCCAGACATTGCACTTATCTGAACTCACAGATTCACTCAGACTCTGCTCAAAGATCCTTAGCAAGGTTCAACCTCCACTGTTATCTGCTAGCACTGGAGTTGTGTTACAGTTTCCAAGTGGGCAGAACAATTCAGTCAAAGAATGGGAAGACAAAAAGGTAATTTTAACTATTATTTTTGGTATTAGACCATTTACATTTCTTCAAAGCAGAACAGTTACTTAGTAAAATCACTTATACATAAGCACTTAAATAATAGTGAGTCTTTCTTAGATCCAAATGCAGTGTTAGTAGGCTTGTAGGCTTTTGGTTGTAGGGCAGTTTAATCTATATCAGTAATTTTCAATAGAAGTATCATGTGAATGGCGTATGTAATTCAAAATTTTCTAGTACCCACATTAAAGTAAAAAACAGGTGAAATTAATTTTAATTATAGTTTATTTAGACAATTGTAGCCAATATGTTATTTCAGTGAGATCTACATAAAATTGATGTCATATAAAAAAATACGTGAGGTAGCTTGAATTCTTTTTTGTACTGTCTTCAAGATCTAGTGAACATTTTACACTTACAGCACATCTTCTTCTGAGTATACAAAAGAAGCTAAAACAAAGGCACCACTCAAAGGTGGGCACAACAGTATAAATAACCAATTAGGGAAGGGTAGGTATATGTAAAATAGATGAAGAGTGGGGATCAATCAGAGGAAGGCATGCCACATGGGAAGACACGTTCTCAATCTGGTCTGTGGATTTATCCAGGACTTGCAGCTAGGCTTTAAACTGTCTTTGGCTTGAAGGTAGGGTTTCACCAGATCATTCCTGGCTGCCTAGGATTTGTCTGCCTCCTACTGCTATCACTGCTAGTTGCTGGATATCGAGTGGTGAGCTATGCATAGTCTCTGCCCTTCTCTATTCTTTCTTTCTAATTGGGAGACAGATATAAAACAAGTAAGTGGGTGTTTAATTACAGTTGTGATAAATGTACAAAAGAAAATAATCAAATGATAGGAATGTGGAAAATAGGGTGACTTGACATCGGCTGGGGTCAAAGAATGCTTTTTTGAGGAAGGAATGTTTGAGTGAAGCCCTAGAGAGATTGGTGTGGTGAGAGAGGTAAAAAGACAGCACTTGACAGAGGAAGTGTAACAGCCCAGTGGGTTCACCTTCCCTACTGCCTAGACAGAGCTGATTTATCAAGACTGGAAGTACAATGAAGAAAGAGTAATTTATGCAGAGCCGACTATGTAGGAGCCTGAAGTTTTATTATTACTCAAATCAGCCTCCCCAAAAACTTGGGGATCAGAGTTTTTAAGGATAATTCGGTAGGTGGGGAGGCGGCCAGTGAATTGGGAATGCTGTTTGGTTGGCTCAGGGATGAAATCATAGGGAGTTGAAGCTGTTCTCTTATGCTGAGTCAGTTCCTGGGTAGGGGCCACAGAACTGATTGGCCTGTCCAGATGGGGCCATTCAGTTGTTAGAAATGCAAAAACTTAGGTTCACATAGTGACGTTACCTACAAGAGTAATTGCGGAAGTTGCAAATCTGAGGACCTCTGGAATAATGGCTGGTAACATATAGAATTCCAGACCTTCTGATTCTAACCTGGTAACCTTTCATTTGTTTTACAAAACAATATAGCTTTAAAGTATAAACTAAATTCTTTCCTGGGGCTAGTTCAGCCTACACCCAGGAATGAACAAGGACAGTTGAGAGGTTAGAAGCAAGATGAAGTCAGTTAGGTGTGATATCTTTCACTGTCCTAATAGTCTCAGCTATGATTTCGCAAAGGCTGTTAGGCAGAGACAAGCACCAAGCAGACTAGAGATGCAGCTGTAAGATAGGCAGAGGCCAGGTCTTAGAGGGCCTTGAGCTATTCTAGGGCTTTTATTATTTAGGAACAACGGGAAGGCCCTGAAGGGGAAAAAGCAAATGGCATAATTAAGTTAGTGTATTAGAAGAGTTACTCTGGCTGCCTTGTGAAATGTAGATGAGAAACAGAACAGATGTGGGAAAACCTGTAGTAGCCCAGGTGAGGGGTGGTGGTAATTTGTACTAAGATATGAGGAGTAAAGATAGAAATGGATGGATTAGCAATATATTTAGGAGGAGAAATAGACTTAATAATAGATTGATAAGGGTAATGATCGCTAACACTTAATGAGTGTTTGCTAGTGCTAAGTATTGTGCCTTGTGCTTTATATATACGGTCATGTAATCTTCATAGCAACTGTAGAATGTAAGAATTATTGTCTCAATTATACATATTAGGAAATGGTGGTTTGGAGAGGTTAAATAGCTTGCCAGGTATCACATAACTAGTGAATGGCAGAGCCCTAGTTGATTCAAGTCCTGGATCCTTAACCCCTCTACTGATACGAAAGTGGGGAAGGGGAGGAGGGGTGGAGAAGGTACCAAGAATGACCCCTAGGTTTCTATGTTACTGACTCAAGGAAAAGTGTGTCATTCGCTGAGGCAAGGAACATTGGATGACACCCAGCTTTGGGCAACAGAGCATTTGGGCAACAGTTCATATATTAATAAGATCACTTTTTGTGATCTTATTCAAATGCAAATTATACTCTGACACAGTCACCCAAGGAATTCTTAGGTATAACTTGTACTTAAACTAAGCCAGAAAATATGCTTGATTTTTATATTTATTCAGTTATAGGAAGGAAAAGGCTAATATAGTTCTACTCCAGGAACTGATTCATTTGTTTGTTTGTTGTAATTGTCTCTTATCTTCCTCTCTAGATTATAAACTATTCCCTTTATTCCTACTACTTAATACAGTGTCTGGCACATGATAAGAGTTCAGGAACTAGTCACTGAAAGAATGTAAGATTAATAGCAAAGATTTAATTAGTACTTTACATATTTCAATAAAAATTTTACATTCATGTGGGCCTGAACAGATGACCTATTATATTTTATTTGTAGTTATTAATATGTCATTTTTTAACCTTACAGATCTCATTCTTTGTATTGTTTATACATTAGGAAAGTGATTTCATGAAGTAAATGAAATAGTCATTTGAAAACAAGGATATAGATCCTAGAGATTTGTATGTATGTATTTTTGTGCTCAATCTAACCTTACATATGCTCTGTATGTAGTCCATAATAAATACTTGGTGAATGAATGTATATTAATGTATTAGAACCGTATCAGTATTTCCTATTGAATACATATAAATCAGTGTAGGGGCTGCTTTAAGAGTTAACAGAATGGATAGGTTAAATTGTGAATAATCTAAAATGTCTCTCAAAAATGGCCTTTTCTAATTCCTAATATATCCTTTGCTACTCAGCCTTTTGCTTTCTTAACAATCTAACAGATATCATCAGTTTCTCATGAAAATCCTACTGAAGTGTTTGAAGATGGAGAAAATCCACCAAGTAGTCGATCATCAGAAAGTGGATTCACTGAGTTTATACAATATCAAGCAGACCGAACTGATGACATTGACAGAGAACTGAGTGAGGGGCAGGGACCAGCTACCATCCCAATTGGCAGCACATCCTCTGAGACAGAAACAGCATCCACTGTGGGATCTGAAGAAACCATCGTTCAGACCCCTTCTTTAGACACTCAGGGGACAACAACCCGAAGTGGGAAGACAGCCCAAAAGACTGCAATGCAATGCTGCTTGGAATATGTCCAACAGTTTCTTACCAGACTTATCAACCTCTACATCATTCAGAGTAACTCTTTTTCTCAGGTCTTGGCTACAGAGCATCAAGGGGATCTTGGTCAAGAACAAGGAGAGACTTCAAAATGGGACAGAAATTCACAAGGAGATGTAAAAGAGAGAAACATAAGTAAACAAAAAACTTCTAAAGAATACCTTTCTGCCTTTCTTGCTGCCTGTCAGCTCTTCCTAGAGTGCTCAAGTTTCCCAGTTTACATTGCTGAGGGGAACCATACGTCAGAGTTACGTTCTGAAAAATTGGAGACTGGTAAGGTCATCTCAGTTTTGCTTATATTTCAGTATTTTCTGTAGTATGCTGTTTTTTGTTTTGTTTTTTTTTTTTT
>NW_022436946.1:65660111-65715712 GCF_009761245.1 Sapajus apella | reverse complement strand
TTTTTTTTGTTTGTTTTGTTTTTTTTAAATGAAATACTGTCACTATGTGGAGATTGATACATTGGAAAATTTTCTGATTTCGATGTCTTTCACAGTTTTCTTGCAGGTAAGTAGGAGCTGAAAAGGAAATCTTCTGGAGGAAAGTAATGTAGCAGTAGTTCTGCTTTTCTTTATTATGATGAGTAACATATGTGTTTACCTTTATTTTGATTTTTTTTTTTTTTTGAGATGGAGTCTCGCTCTGTAACCCATGCTGGAGTGCAGTGGCACGATCTCGGCTCACTGCAATCTCCGCCTCCCTGGTCCCGGTTGAAGCAATTCTCCTACCTCAGCCTCCCAGGTTAGCTGGGATTACAGGCACAAGCCACCATACCCAGATAATTTTTGTACTTTTTAGTAGAGAGGGGGTTTCCCCATGTTGGCCAATCTGGTCTTGAACTTCAGACCTTGTGATCTGCCTGCCTCAGCCTCCCAAAGTGCTGGGATTACAGGTGTGAGCCACTGTGCCCGGCCTGATTTCTATATATACACACATAGTGCAGTGACTACTGCATAATGTTTATTGATCAATATACTGATTTTTGGGACAGGAAAATAGATTGTATGACTTGGCATAAGAAAAATGTATATTAAAAAAATATAAGAAATTCTTCTTGCTACTTAATTAAAGCTCTAGACTAGGTGACAAACCATGGTTTTGCTAACAGGTCAAGGCCTTAAAAGTATTTAGTGGCTTTGTTTTTCAAAATTAACTTAGAGTGTGTGTGAAATGTTTAGTATGATGAACTCTGATTGCTACCGTCTTTTGTTTCAGACTGTGAGCATGTGCAGCCTCCACAGTGGCTCCAGACTCTGATGAATGCTTGCAGCCAAGCAAGTGATTTCAGTGTTCAGAGTGTTGCTATTTCACTAGTCATGGACCTGGTGGGACTGACACAGTCTGTGGCCATGGTCACTGGGGAAAACATCAACAGTGTGGAGTCTGCACAACCCTTAAGTCCAAACCAGGGAAGAGTAGCTGTGGTTATTAGACCACCCCTCACTCAGGGCAATCTGAGGTACATAGCTGAGAAGACTGAATTTTTCAAGGTAAATTCTAAGAAATGCATACATGACTATGAAAATTACAGCCATGTATGATACTTGGCCTAGTTTGCTTTAAGAATTATTTTAAAGATGATAATAAAGCTTCATTAAACACCTCTTAATATGTCATACCATGTAGAAAATGATGCCACAGCTGATATACATACTGCTCTCCCCATCTTATTCCCAATTTTGTGAGCAGGGGAGAAAGATAAGGATAAAGGAATAGGTATGTTAGGATAAAGAGAAGTATTAGGGCACTGAGGCCATGGAGGAAATAATTTCAGCTAAAAGAGGAAAGCAGTAGAACTTACTTTCAAATTAAGTGGTTGTGACACTTTTGCTTTTCATACAGCGAAATCTCAGCACTCCAAAACACTCATGAAAAGTTTTTCTCACTCTTCATATTGTCTCATTATCATCTGTGGTATATAAAGTCATTCAGAAAAAAATTCCGGAAATTCATTCTTTGATTTCTACCACAATGGTATAAATATTATTCTCTATAGCAAACATCAAATAGATTTGGATTGTGTACATCTTAAGCAGGTAGATTCTTTATACCGTACATTAAAAAAAAAGTTTTAAAATCTGATTTCATGTCATTGTGCCCCTTCAGATATTTCCTCCTGCTAGAGTTGATTTCTATAGTATTGTAGTGAACCCTGAAGATTATTGCATTATTATTATTACTAATTGCATTATTATTAATACTGTCACAGATCAAGTGCTGTGTTAGCATATATAGCTCTGAAATACCTATTATCTGTTTTATAGGTTTTAAGTAGTTTGGATATTTGGACTATGAATTATTTTTCACTCTGTAATATACAACCGTAAATATTAAATTGCATTCAGTGTGGGATTTGTATCTTATTAAGGATAATTTATTCTAGCATCACTTTACCAAACATCACTAAATAGTGAAATGGGGTCTTATCTGGGCCCTGCAGAAAACATTTACCTGTCTGATTTTTCTTTTTCTTTGAGACAGCGTCTTTCTCTGTCGTGTGATCTCAGCTCACTGCAGCTTTCACCTTTCAGGTTCCAGTAATTCTCCTGTCTCAGCCTTCCAAGTAGCTGGGATTACAGGTGCATGCCACCGTGCCCAACTAACTTTTTGTATTTTTAGTAGAGACAGGGTTTCGCCATGTTGGCCAGGCTGGTGGCAAGCTTCTGACCTCAGGTAATCCACCTGCCTCGGCCTCCAAGATGTTGGGTTTACAGGCGTGAGCCACTGCGCCCAGCCAACATGTCTGATGTCTAAAAATAAATATCATTAAAGGACTGTCATAAAAGGTTCCAAGGGCTTGGGTGATCAGAAAGTAGGCACATGGAAGACTGCACTTACTAATCTCTTCCCCGTGGAATAGAATATTAAAAACCTTTCAGGTCTGACAGAGAGCAGGCATTCATTTGTACCTAATAGGAAATATTTGTTAAATAAATTTTTATGTATGGTATTGTGACTGTCACTTTTACATCTTTTTCTATAGCATGTAGCTTCAACATTGTGGGACCAGTTGGGAGATGGGACACCTCAGCATCACCAGAAGAGTGTGGAACTATTTTATCAATTACATAACTTAGTTCCTTCTTCTAGCATCTGTGAGGATGTTATAAGTCACCAGTTAACCCATAAAGATAAGGTAAATCCTCTTCTTATCTTGTGCACACTGACCTTCCGCCACACACACACACTATACTAAAAAGTAAATTAATAAAACTTTAGGGAAATGATTGCAATTAAGATGGGAGTAAGAGAAAATAGCTTGTTCACAGTGATCTTAATATCTATAAAATAAATGTATTCAATTCTTTCTAGAAGCAAGTTCTTTACAAAAGCATCAGTAATATGAAAAATTAAGTAATACAAAAATCAAATGCTGGGTTTATTTCATTGTTCAGGACACCACTTATGGATAATGATGTTTAGTATTGGTGGTCTCAGTTCTTGGGTCATTTAAAGAGGAACCAGTGGCGTCAAGGAACTTATGGATATATTAACTAATATATATGAAATGAAATAATGTATAAAAGTATATTTATAAGCCAGAGAATGCTAGTATGTGCGATTATATTATTTGCATTATTATACTACATATCCAAAATAAGAATTTTGTATCCTAATATATGTGAAGTGTGATAAATAATTGAATCAGAGGTGGCTGAGTTATTTGTCAGCCTGAGAAGAAGTTGGAATAAGTTGGAATAAGTATTTTGACTAACTTCATCAGGGTAATTTAATGATGTTTGTGATCTTCCTGTGCTGCTCTGTAATATAAATTAAAGATTTTATTGAAGAACTTTTAGAAGTGGATTGTCCTATTTTTTAAAAACTCAAAATGCTAGTGAGTTTGAGTGGGTCATATTCAAAAAAGGAATTGTGTTAAATAAATGAAACATTTGGCAGAGGAGAAAGTGGTATATGATAGAGTAAATAAAAGGAATGAAAACCGTATTCCAAGAAAAATGTTAAAATTATGTTTCTGCTATAATAGATTTTTTTTCAAAATTATTCAGAAATAAGATTTTAGATAAAGCACTCTGTTCTAAGAATTTAAGTTTTACATTAGTATAAATCTAGGACTAATTATATGCCTATGTTCACTTGGGTAGTATTTCATTTTTAAAGAAATACTCCCAAGTTCTAAATAAAGACATACGTCCATGAAAAAAATTAAAATATCTTTTATTACTTAAGTTTTACATTTCTATTGGTTGATACAAATTCAGGCTTCGTAAGAAAAGCATGTATTAAGCTCATGGAAAAAAACAAGCACTCTTCTAACCTATCACAATCAATTTAGAAAGTTGCAGTCTGGTTTCTTGGGGCTGTTGCTTGGAGGATCCATAAATGCTAAGGAAAGGCTTTAAGAAATTTGGATAATGTGACAATTTCTACTTGATTATATTAATATGTGTTTATTATCTAATACCAAATGTGCTTGCTTTTCTAAATTATTTTACATTTTTCTACCCATTATTATGTTAATCTTTTCCCAGATAATCTCAAAAGTAGTTTAATATTTTTTTGTAGAAATAATTTTTAAGTATTTAAGTTTTTTTTTTTTTAGTCAACTAAATCAGCTTTTTAAGTGATGAAGAACTATTTGGGATTAATGTATCATTTCTGGGACAAAAAAAATAAATAGTACAATATAATCAATTTTGACAACTAAATGTTTATGCTAAATGAAGGATGAAGTACTTTCTTGACTCTAGATATGACATGTATGTTATTAACTTTTTTCTTCTACTGTTATACAATAATCTAGTAAACTCATTACTTAAAGTCTAAACTCGGTAATAGTTATTTATGAGACAAGATGAGATGGTCCTTCAGGTTCAATATTTCTGTATGTATTTACATATTTTCTATGTTTCTACTTCCATAAAGAATATAAAGTTTATTGCAATGTGTGTTTGAATATTGTGGACATTGAACATAATACATTATTCCTAAATAGTTTGATTTTAATACATTACTCCTAAATACTTTGATTTTACTAAAATCACTTAATATCTTCAAGAGAGAATAACATAATTTAAAGTCCCATGTTTCTCCTCAGAAAATAAGGATGGAAGCACATGCCAAGTTTGCAGTCCTTTGGCATCTAACAAGAGATCTCCACATAAATAAATCATCTTTTGCACGTTCTTTTGACAGGTCAGTTACATTTTATATTAAGATTTCACAGTCAGATATCTTAATGTTGTCTCTTTCCTTGAGTCTACTGTCTAGCTTGGCACGTGTAGGAGATAGCAATTTATAACTTTTATAAAGAAAACTTATTATTTTGAAAACTGTAAGCTGTATTAAAATGCATGGTATTTTTACTCACCAGATTTTTACTTCTTGGTTTTATATTACCCAGCTCCCCTTCCCTTCCTTGGACAGCTATTCATCATGTTCCTACTACGTGTCAGGCACCATCCTAGGTGCCAATGATAAAGCAATGGATACAGCTTTCTTGAGTCTATATTCATGTTTAGTGAAATTGCATATAAATAATAGATTGTGTGTTTCTCAAACAATTGTTTTCAAGCTTCTGCCTAAATTAGATTTATTAAAATCTATAGCTGAAAACACTAACAGATTCTTTCCATGAATCCAGAGAACTTGTAGCTGCCTAAGAGTGGTTTTGGTTTTTTTCTGGACTACATAGGTGACTTCAAATACCAGATCTACATTAAATTCCAAGCTGCCATTTATAGGTGAATTCACATATTGTCATAAGATAGTCTCACCAGCCGGTCTCATAATGGTGGCCACGAGTCTGTGTTCGAGCTCAGTCAGATCAGTTGTGTGCTCTACTGAACATAATTTCAGCTGGTGCTTTTCAATGAACATTACCATTTTTAAGTGATCTGATATTGAACCACTACAATGTATCGAATATATTGAACATTTACTTTGTAAATAATCATCTCTAATTTGACAACTATCTTTCCTAATTTTAGAAGTAAGGGAATAGAGGTCAGGAAAAGTTGTTACTTGCATACAAAAGATTTGAATCTTGCTTTTCTGATTCCAAACCACATGTTCATACCTTTCACAGAAGATCTTTACTTGAATTAAGCGTATAACTTTGACTCACAAAGAGAGTGTGAGCAGAGGAACATGGACCAACATGGAGTAATGTTGACTTGCAGAAGGCTCAGTTTCTGTTGCTAAAGCAAGACTAATTATATTTTTTTCTATTCTTCAGTACTAATCTTATAAAAGTAATGTATGCTTGTGAAACTTCAAAGCATAAGTATATTTTTAAAAGAGCAAAAAGTTTTTCCTTTCTTATATCTACTGAGAATGTTGGGATTAAGGTTATTAAAATGCTATGATTTATGCTGAAGCATAAATTTATGTAAAATTTATGTTGAAGTATGACTACTTCAAAATAGTTAATTCAAAATAGGAAACACAATTTATTTTAGAAAAGAGTGTGACAGTTAAGGTAGATGTTTGGTTCTTTGTTTTAATTATTTGTGTTTATTTTAGGTCACTGTTCATCATGTTAGATAGCCTTAACAGTCTTGATGGTTCTACTAGCTCTGTGGGACAAGCCTGGCTGAACCAAGTCCTACAAAGACATGATATTGCACGAGTTTTGGAACCATTGCTATTGCTCCTGCTTCATCCAAAAACTCAGAGAGTTTCAGTACAGCGCGTACAAGCAGAACGTTACTGGAATAAGGCTCCCTGTTATCCAGGAGAAGAGAGTGACAAGCATTTCATGCAAAATTTTGCCTGCAGCAATGGTGAATATCACATAGAAGTAGACAGCTTTATTTAGCATTATTAAAATAAAGTGATAAGTGAATACAACTGTAATTGGCAGAAGAATTGCATGTGAGATTTTCTCCATGGGCCTATTTTCTCCCTCCTCATATACTAGCAATGCCATGTGGACCATGTCAGAATATACTTCATCACTGACCATCTTAGAGGATGTGGATCTCTCAGTTGACTCAGGGTAGGAATCAGGCACAGCTCTGGTTAGAGGCATTCAGTTTTGATGGAAATACCTTTAGAGCTTAGTTAGCAATTCTGGTCCTACAAGGCTCTGTAGATACTTTACTGGGAATTTATAGTTAACCTGTAATACACATTTTGCATTTCATCAGTCATTTTCCTCATCTTTCAAGAGAATAATAATGCCCAACTTTCAAGGTTTTATTACGACCATCAGATATAGTCATATTTGTGACATGCCCAAATATTCACTATTCCAACATTACTACAGAGTCCACACTTTATAAACTGTTGAGTGATGCCTTCTATACAGTGATAATGTCCCCTTGAATTAATTTATTTAAGGGACAAAAGACTCTCATCTATGTCATTTGTCTCTTGACGGATAACCCTGTGGGGTCAGTATTGAAAAGATGATTTTACTAAGCAGGTCGTTGATGCCTAGAAGGCCATGGCTTTCTCAGAGTTCCATGGCTGGTAAGTGATGAAGCTGAAACCAAACTGTCGTATACCTACTTCATCTCTAGTGTGTTCCTACAGAGGCTTGATTCCTCTCTCTGACTTCTTTTCCACTGCCTCTTCGGAGTCTTCAAAGAATTTGCATTACCCTGCATATTGCCAAAACATCATTGTGTTAATGCTTTATCTGACTGTGCTGAATTCTCACCTCCTCCCTGAGATCAGCACCAGACCTCATCAATGGTATTATGATTCTTTCCCTAAATTTGCTAGCATTTGCTATGTAACACTTTGTATGGCACTAAGCCTTTCACCTTTTCTAAAAGAATGTCATCATCATTGTATGCCCTCTAAAAAATACAGAAATGAATTATGTATTTGTGGTTTGCTGCTAATTTTAAACTCTTCAGAGAGTTTAGAAACAGCATAACTAAAATGAGATATTACACAGGAAGGAAAAATAAAATTTTTACCTGCAATAAAATGTAATTTTAATAGGAAAATATAAGTAGATGCTGACACTAATGATTAAAAATCTTGGTCAGTCTACATTTCTGCATTTCAAATATTTTAATGCATTTTGTATTTTTCTTCTTTTACTGTTTATCAGTGAGCCAAGTACAACTCATCACATTAAAAGGAAATGGAGAAAAGCCACTTACCATGGATGAAATAGAGAACTTTAGTCTCACCGTTAATCCATTAAGCGACAGACTTTCCCTCCTAAGTACCAGCAGTGAGACAATTCCAATGGTTGTGTCTGATTTTGACCTTCCAGACCAACAGATAGAAATACTTCAGAGTTCTGACTCAGGATGTTCACAGTCCTCTGCTGGGGACAACTTGAGTTATGAAGTTGATTCTGAAACTGTGAATGCCCAAGAGGATTCCCAGATGCCAAAGGAAGGCTCCCCAGATGATGATGTTCAGCAGGTAGTGTTTGACCTGATATGTAAAGTTGTAAGTGGCCTTGAAGTGGAATCTGCATCAGTTACATCTCAATTAGAAATTGAAGCTATGCCCCCAAAGTGCAGTGGTGCAGATCCAGGTGAAGAGATGATTAAAATTGAAGATGACTCCAATCAACAGAGTCAGAATGCTTTGCTAAATAATGAAAGTTGTCAATTTCTGTCTGTGTCTGCAGAGGGAGGCCATGAGTGTGTGGCAAATGGAATCTCCAGGAATAGCTCCTCACCTTGTATTTCAGGAACCGCACACACTCTTCATGATGGTTCTGTTGCTTCCATAGAAACCAAATCTAGACAGAGGAGTCACAGTAGTATTCAATTCAGCTTCAAAGAAAAATTATCAGAAAAAGTTTCAGAGAAGGAAACAATAGTTAAGGAGTCAGGTAAACAACCAGGAGCAAAACCTAAAGTAAAACTTGCCAGAAAAAAGGATGATGACAAGAAAAAATCTTCAAATGAAAAACTCAAACAAACCAGTGTATTCTTCAGTGATGGTCTGGATTTAGAGAACTGGTATAGCTGTGGAGAGGGAGACATTTCTGAAATTGAGAGTGACGTGGGTTCTCCAGGATCTCGGAAATCTCCCATTTTCAACATTCATCCCCTCTATCAACATGTGCTCCTGTACCTCCAGTTGTATGATTCATCCAGGACTTTGTATGCTTTCTCTGCCATCAAAGCCATCTTGAAAACTAACCCTATAGCTTTTGTAAATGCCATTTCAACTACTAGTGTAAATAACGCATATACTCCTCAGTTGTCTCTCCTTCAGAATCTATTGGCTAGACACCGGATTTCTGTTATGGGCAAAGATTTTTATAGTCACATTCCAGTGGACTCAAATCATAATTTCCGGAGTTCTATGTACATAGAAATTCTTATTTCCCTCTGCTTATATTACATGCGTAGCCATTACCCAACTCATGTCAAGGTTACTCCACAAGATCTAATAGGCAATCGAAACATGCAGATGATGAGCATAGAAATTCTGACACTACTCTTTACTGAACTGGCAAAAGTAATAGAAAGCTCAGCAAAGGGTTTCCCTAGTTTTATTTCTGATATGTTATCTAAGTGCAAAGTTCAGAAAGTGATTCTTCATTGTTTGCTGTCATCTATCTTTAGTGCTCAGAAATGGCATAGTGAAAAAATGGCAGGTAAGAACATGGTTGCTGTGGAAGAAGGTTTCTCAGAGGATAGCCTTATTAATTTCTCAGAGGATGAAATTGATAATGGCAGCACGTTACAGTCACAACTTCTTAAGGTGCTTCAGAGACTGATTGTTCTAGAACACAGAGTAATGACTATTCCTGAAGAGAATGAAACAGGTTTTGATTTTGTTGTATCTGACTTGGAACACATTAGTCCCCATCAGCCCATGACTTCTCTTCAGTATTTGCATGCTCAGCCAATCACGTGTCAAGGCATGTTCCTCTGTGCGGTAATACGAGCTTTGCATCAACACTGTGCATGTAAGATGCACCCACAATGGATTGGTTTAATCACATCTACTCTGCCTTACATGGGAAAAGTTCTACAGAGAGTGGTTGTTTCTGTGACACTACAACTGTGCAGAAATCTAGATAATCTAATTCAGCAGTACAAATACGAAACAGGATTATCTGATAGTAGGTAAGAGGTGTTTTTTAACTTTATTGTTATTGACATTTTTCACATATGACTACTTAATGTCTGGAAAGTAGGTCACAACTTGAGTAAACTAGTGGTTTTCGGTAGGTTACAAATAGTATGTTATGTTCTACAAAAAAAGAAAATTTGGCTTGAGGAAGAGTATCAATAAAAGAATCTAGAATGGAAAGGGAAGAAAAATTTAAACAGACCTATTTTCTCCCAAGGTCTGAAATTAATTTTAATGCTCTTCTTGCCTGAGCTGGCAAAACTAATAGGAATCTTAGGAAAAGGTTTCCCAGGTTTTATATTTTATCTAAGTGCAAATATATTTAAGACTGAAAATAATTTAAATTTACAAATCTTTTCCATGTAATTTTATTTCTTGTTTTAGATTTTCATGGTTTAGAGGCAAATTTGATCTGAGTCCCCATGCTCAAAGTCTGAAAAATGAGTTCAAGTAGACTGATGTCTTATTTTTCTTTAGAGTAACCTCAGTTTCTACATGTAAAATAATAAGAAAACTGCCTGTATTGTTTAATGTTAATATGCCTCCCATTTCCCAAAGCTAGAGATTCACTGGCCATTATTTGTTTATTTTGTGTAGAGTTCTGTAGCCAAAAGAACTCTAGTACATTTAGTCCAACTCACTTATTTTATAGATGCGGTAGTAAAAGCCTCTGATCTATTCTTTTAGCCATTTATTAATCTAGTATTTATTGCACATTTACTGTGTGCCTGACACATTGTATTTACTAGTGATAAAATGGAACTATGCTATCATAAAACTTGGATTTAAGTGAATGAACTTTATTTCAGGCCTCTGTGGATGGCATCAATTATTCCACCAGATATGATTCTTACTCTTTTGGAAGGGATTACAGCCATTATTCATTACTGTTTGTTGGATCCAACTACACAGTATCACCAAGTAAGATTGTACATATATTTGACTCCTTTTGAAAGACTATGAGGTCTAATGAATTTCCATTTGTAAATCTAAGTAAGTAATAATATATTTCTTTTCCTCCACTGTTAATAGCTTTTGGTCAATGTAGACCAGAAACACTTGTTTGAAGCACGCAGTGGAATCCTCTCAATCCTTCATATGATCATGTCCTCTGTGACATTGCTTTGGAGCATACTGCATCAAGCTGATTCTTCAGAAAAGATGACTATTGCTGCATCTGCATCTGTTACCACTATTAATCTTGGAGCTACAAAGGTTAGGCAATTAATATTTAATCTATAGAGCTCAAGAGTCTGTTTGAGAACCTTTCCAAAGATTATATTCAGAATATATGAAAAATTTGTGTAGTATTTATAGGAACCTGCATAGATGAAGTAATTATCAAATAATTTTTGACATTTTTCTTAGGCTATGGATGACATATCACAGAATTAGCCCATTAAGTATATAATTCATTAATTTTTTAAAGTAAATTTACAGAGTTGTGAACTCTGTAAATTTTTGAATATGTATTTTACCACAAAGATTCTTTGTGGCCATTTCCACTTCCTCTTCCCATTCCTAATCCCAATCAACCACTAATCTGTTTTCTCCATATATTGAT
Organism: Sapajus apella; assembly: GCF_009761245.1. Classification (NCBI taxonomy): domain Eukaryota; kingdom Metazoa; phylum Chordata; class Mammalia; order Primates; family Cebidae; genus Sapajus; species Sapajus apella. The sequence continues at coordinate 65,704,523 of NW_022436946.1, read as the reverse complement.
TTGCTCTTTCTGAAAAAGTTCATATAAATGGAATGATAACAATATTTGGTCTTTTGTGTCTAGCTTCTTTCAGGTGATTTAGGGTTTATTCATACTTTGTTCCTTTTTTTTAGGACATTTTAAGTTGACATTTTAATATGCAAAGCCCTCCTGGAAAACAATTTAGCAATCTGTACAGAGAGCTTTAAAGGTTTCATAGTCTTTGACCTAGTAATCTGCTTTAGGAATGAATTCTAAGGTAATCGAAATTATGCAAAGATATATATACAAAGTGTTCGTTATAGTATTATTTAATGGCAGAAGAAGAGAGTTCGTAAACAAGAAATTAAGGAATTTTTAAGTTATCCTTTTGGTGTTTCATTAAACAGGCAATAATAATCATGGTTTTGAAGAATTCTTATTGGATGGAGAAGGGCTCAAAAGCTCAGTGAAACAGGGATGTTACAAAATTGAACAAATAGCATATTTTCAATTATGTAAAAAGTAAATCTGCAGAAAAAGGAATAAAGAAAGTTTATATTTTATCAGTAATTATCTCAGGATGATAGGATTAATTATTTTAAAATTTTTTTTTTCTTCCTTGCACTCTCATGTTTTCCAAATGCTGTGCCATGTCGAGTTGTCAAACTGACATCCTTCAATAGCCTAATTTTACTCCTAAACCAGACCGCCTGGATCTAGGATCCATGGGAACGCATACGGAATTGGGAGAAGGATAAGGATGGGAACCATTAGAACATTTAATCTAAGTTTTGATGCTTGGATTAAACTATACTTTTTAGGTTTTGTTTTACTTAAATAAAACATAAGGTGTTGTATAATTATAGAATGCCTCACCTTTTTTTAAAGTACTCTATATCAAACTTAGTCAAATTTCATATGTTGTGTTTTTCTAGTATCTTTTCACAGTGAATAGACTTGTATTTGGCAGGTTCGTAGCTGTCATTTTATAGGATTTGTTTTTCTTTTAGAATTATAGTCATGGTGTAGCTCTTAATGTTATTAAAGTTTCCTCTCGTGTTATTTAGGTAGTAAAATCTATAAGAACTATATTATTTCAAAGAAACTAAAAATGCAGTCTAGTTGTGAATGTTTTCATTGTTTTAAATTTCACTTTAATTTGCTTCAAATTGTTTTAGAACTTGAGACAACAGATTCTTGAATTGTTGGGCCCCATTTCAATGAATCATGGTGTTCATTTTATGGCTGCCATTGCATTTGTGTGGAATGAAAGAAGACAGAATAAAACAACCACCAGGACTAAGGTATGCATTTAGACATTTGGCGCTTTTTGTTTTTGCATTTGATGAGTACATGCTAATTTTCACCTCTCCATACATTGCAGTGGGGCTGGGGTAGATTGGAGTCTAAAGCAAAAGTTTTTTAACAGGGTTAGATAAATTATTGCCTTAATTTGTTTAAGTATTGATTAAAATTTGAGGTCAAGACTGTGCACAGTGGCTCACGCCTGTAATCCCAGCACTTTGGGAGGCCAAGGTGGACAGATCATGAGACCAGGAGTTTGAGACCAGCCTGGCCAACATAATGAAACCCCGTCTCTACTAAAAATACAAAAATTAGCCGGGCATGGTGGCATGCACCTGTAGCTACTCGAGAGGGTGAGGCAGGAGAATCACTTCAACCTGGGAGGCAGAGGTTGTGGTGAGCTGAGATTGCGCCACTGCATTGCAGCCTGGGTAACAGAGTGAGATTCCATCTTAAAAAATAAATAAATAAATAAAAATAAAATTTGAGGTCAAATATAAAAGATGTTATGTGGCAAAAAAATTTAGTATGATGCTAAAACTAAGTAGAAATGGTAATATGGTATAGTATGTTTTTAAAGTGCTAGTCATTTAGGGTACAAAGCAAGGATATAGAGAAAAGTTTTCATCTTGACTATGATTTTTTATTATGTGATAGTTCAAATAGTTCATGTTTCTGAATATAATTCACAGTTTTTGTTTTTGTTTACTTTTTTGGTAGAGATGAGGTCTCACTTTGCTATTGGTCTTATATATGTGAATTTTGTTGCTTTGAGTTTTGAAGCTCAAGAGAAATGCTCTATATTGGAAATAAATAATGGCACATTAGAGTAGTAAGGCTATTATATAACTTAGATTTATTTTAAAAATATGATTTTTCCACCTAAATTATATAACTTACATTTATTTAAAATTTGTTTTGATTTCACATTACATTTCTAAAGTAATCAAAATAAATATTCACACCCTATTACATTATTTTGCATGTGAAGATTCAGTAGTAGGTATCACTCACGTTGAAAATTAAAATCCTGGACTACTTAAAAGCAGTTAAGGACATGTGATTTAACATGGCATGTTGAAGCCAGGCATAGTGGCTCACAGCTCCCAGCACTTTGGGAGGCCAAGGTGGGAGGATTGCTTGAGGCCTGGAATTCAAGACCTCATGAGACCCTGTCTCTACAAAAATTTTTTTAAAAAATTAGCCAAGTGTGGTGGCATGTGCCTGTAGACCTAGCTACTCAGGAGGCTGAGGCAGAAGGATTATCAGGTATATTATAGCTGATAACATATAATTCACATAGAGCAATGCCTGGTACTGTACTTAATAATCACTCACAAATATTAGCTGTAATATTATTCCTCATATTTAAATAGAAATGGGGAGCCAAGGATTACCAGTCACATGAATAAAATCTCTAATGTGATAGACAAAGACTGAAACATCTAGATTTTAAAAAGTCAATGGAGATAACAGAAAAAAATGTAAATAATAATAATGTCCTTCAGTGTGTGAGACCGTGCAGTAGAAAGGGAGATTATAGGAAAGACCATTCCAAAAATTAAAATTTTTCATGGAGATTAAAAATTCTACAGCAGAAACAAAGCAATGTTTGTAGGAAGGTTGGAACAGAAAGTGGATACATACCAAAAGTAGAATATAAATTTAAAGATATGGAAAATAGGAGAAAGAGGTAAGAATATTAGGGGAGACCCAGTATCTTTCTGCAGAATTTAAAAACAAGAGGCAAAAAATACAAAGAAACAATACAATAAAATTCCTTAGGAATGAAGTAAATATGTTTCCAGATTGTGCCTAGCGCTGTGAAAAGTGATGTGTGCAAAGATTAGCATATTATTTCAGAGCACTGGCGATGAAGAGATGCTAAAATCTAAAGAAAGAATACTGGTCACACTCAAAAGAATGAAGATGAGATTTGTTAACAGCAACACTGGGAATATTGATTGGAAGCCAGTTTCAACCCATAATTCTGTCTCCAGCCAAACTGTCACGCAAAACATTTTCAGCTATGCAATGTCTCAACAACAGCAACCCAGAAAATTGCCATCAGTTCACTTTTTCTCAGCTACTGAAAGATGTACTCCACCAGAGGAGGAATAAACCAAGAATGAAGAAGACAGGGGATCCAAAAACCAGGGGTTCCCACACAGAAGAGAGAGCAAGGGTAATCTCTGGGATAATGGTAACAGGAGAGATATCAAGGTGACACTCTGTAGCAAACCTAGAGAGTAGCAACCCAGGGTAGAATAAAAAGACATCTAACAGAAATGTCTCCAGGAAAAAAGAGAAGAGAGGAAAGAAATGATACATGATTAATTACCTGAAGTATTTGAATATGTAATTAGAGATTTATAGTTGAAGCATTTAGGGACGAATTTTTGATAGGTACTGAGAAAATGAAGCAAATAAAAAAAGCAATTTATTAGCTCTAGGAAAAACAAAAAGTTGTGCCATAAAACCAATGCTAGTACAATACACAGTGCAGCCACACATAATCATGTGAACACTGGATATGGATTTAAATAAAAATATCATATAACAATGTTGGGAGGATAGGTAGAAAAGTGTAAGCGGGCTACATCTTTGTCTTCTAAAATAAGTGATGAATAGATAATATCTAAAATTGAAAAGAAAATCAGGAAATAGGAAAAATGGCAGTGTATGTAATTAGACAAAATGGAAAAGAACTTAAAGAGTTGAGCATGGTTACTTAGGGGCATGGTAAGGGATATAGGAAAATAGTGTTTTTTCTTACAAAGCTCATTGTTCTGTTTTAGTTTTTTGAGAGGATGTACATGTATTGATTAGAAAAAAAAATTGAGCCTGGGCAACTTAGGGAGACTCTGTCTTCACAAATAATTAAAAATTAGTTGGGCATGGTGGCATGCCTGTGGTTTCAGCTACTCAGAAGGCTGAAGCAGGAGGATCACTTAAACCCAAGAGGTTGAGGCTGCAGTAAACTGTAATTGAGCCACTGCACTCCAGACTTGATGACAGCAAGACCCTGTCTCAAAAATATATGTATATGTATCTAAATAAAAGTAAAATTTGCCTAAAGCAGCCAAGGGACTTGAAGAGGTCTTTATATTAAATAGAGGCCAGGACTGGGTGCAGTGGCCGATGCCTGTAATCCTAGCACTTTGGGGTCAGCTATGGCAGGAGGATCACTCTGAGCGCAGGAGTTTAAGACCAACTTGGGCAAAATAGCAAGACCCCATCTCTATTTTAAAAATTTTTTTAAAAGCCTGATGCGGGCCAAGATGGCCAAGAGAAGCCAGCACTGAAACACAGCTCCCAGCAAATGAGACACAGAGGGCTGGAGGACTTCACAGTTCCAAACGAGGTGCCGGGTTCTTTTCTGTGGGACAGATAGGGCTCTGAAAATAGGCCCAGGACAGGAGCTGCAGGGCAAGAGCCACCCAGGGGGGCAAATCAAGACGGGGTGGGCACATCCCTACCTGAAACATGCAGCCAGCTTGGAGGGTCGGAGGACTTAACCCCCTCAGTGTACCGTTTCAGGTCCTATGCTTGCCTCATCCCTCCTGCAACCCACGGTCCAGAGGGGCCCTGCTAGATGGTGGGGCGCCATGGGTAATTGATACAAATCTGAGCAGCTGCTACCATTGGGCTTGGCAAGTTGTCACAGGGACCTGGGCAGGAGTTCGGAGTAATGCCAGCGGGATAGACCATCCCACAGAGGGAGGCAGAGTTGAAAGCAGGGAAATAGGCCATAAGGCCGGCAGGCCTTACCCCCACAGAACTCAAACTGAAACCCTCACTAGAGAGGTTGGCAGCAAATAGACCAGCTTGACCCCAACCATGAAGATTGAGCTCTGGGAGAGACACCATTGGGAAGGTGGTGCCAATCTCACCTGCAAACAAGCTCCAGGGAAGGACCACCCACTCGACAACCTGACTGAACCCGAGGGAGCCCAGCAATGTCCTCCACAGGCCAAAAAATATACAGCACCAACCTCAATAGAAGTCTGCCTAGAGACTTCTTCAGAAATCACCCACTTCAAAGATTAAAGGGAGATAAATCCACGAAGGTGGGAAAAAACCAGCACAAAAAGGATGAAACCACCAAAGAACAGAACACCTCTTCTCCTCTCAGGGATCACAACTCCTCACCATCAAGGGAACAAAAAAAGAGAATGAATCTGATGAATTGACAGATGCAGGCTTCAGAAGGTGGGTAATAACAAACTTCTCTGAGTTAAACAACCATGTTCTAACCCAATGCAAAGAAACTAAGAACGTTGAAAAAAGGTTAGATGAAATGCTAACTAGAATAACCAGCTTAGAGAAGAATGTAAATGACTTGATGGAGCTGAAAAACACAGCACGAGAACTACGCTAGGCATACACAAGTTTCAACAGCAAAATCAATCAAGCAGAAGAAAGGATATCAGAGACAGAAGATCAAATCAATGAAATAAAATGAGAAGGCAAGATTAGAGAAAAAAGGGTGAAAAGAAATGAACAAAGCCTCCAAGAACTGTGGGATTATGTGAAAACCCCTAATCTACGCTTGATCGGCACGCCTGAATGTAATGGAGAGAATGAATCCAAGTTGGAAAACACTCTTCAAGATATTATCCAAGAGAACTTTCCCAACCTAACAAGGCAGGCCAACATTCAAATCCAGGAAATACAGAGAACACCACAAAGATATTCCTCAAGAGCAACCCCAAGGCACATAGTTGTCAGATTCACCATGGTTGAAATGAAGGAAAAAATGCTAAGGGCAGCCAGAGAGAAAGGTCGAGTCACCCACAAAGAAAAGACCATCAGACTCACAGCAGAACTCTCAGCAGAAACCCTGCAAGCTAGAAGGGAGTGGGGGCCAATATTCAACATGCTTAAAGAAAAGGACTTTGAATCCAGAATTTCATATCTGGCCAAACTAAGCTTTAAAAGTGAAGGAGAGGGCTGGGCGCGGTGGCTCACGCCTTTAATCCCAGCACTTTGGGAGGCCGAGGCCGGTGGATCACGAGGTCAAGAGATCTAGACCATCCTGGTCAACATGGTGAAACCCCGTCTCTACTAAAAATACAAAAAATCAGCTGGGCATGGTGGTGCGTGCCTGTAATCCCAGCTACTCAGGAGGCTGAGGCAGGAGAATTGCCTGAACCCAGGAGGCGGAGGTTGCGGTGAGCCGAGTTCGCGCCATTGCACTCCAGCCTGGGTAACAAGAGCGAAACTCCGTCTCAAAAAAAAAAAAAAAAAAGGGAAGAGAAATAAAATCCTTTACGGCCAAGCAATTGCTGAGAGATTTCGTCACTACAAGACCTGCCTTACAGGAGCTACTGAAGGAAGTACTAAACCAGGAAAGGAATAACCAGTACCAGCCACTGCAAAAACGTACCAAATGGTAAAGAATAATGACACAATGAAGGAGCCACATCAATTAATGGGCAAAGCAACTAGCCAGCAACAGAATGGCAGGATCAAATTCAAACATAACAATATTAACATTGAATATACATGGCCTAAACAGCCCAATCAAAAGACACAGACTGGCAAACTGGATAAAAAGACAAGACCCATCAGTGCGTTGTACTCATGAGACCCATCTCACATGTGAAGACTCACAGACTCAAAAGGATGGAAGAAGATTTACCAAGCAAATGGAGAAAGAAAAAAAAAAGTAGGGGTAGCAATCCTGGTCTCTGATAAAATGAACTTTAAGCCAACAAAGATGAGATGAGACAAAGAAGGACATTATATAATGGTAAAAGGATCAATGCAACAAGAAGAGCTAACTATCCTAAATATTTGTGCCCCCAGTGCAGGAACACCGAGATACATAAAACAAGTTCTTAAAGACCTACAAAGAGACTTAGACTCTCACACAATAATAGTGGGAGACTTTAACACTCCACTGACGATATTGGACAGATCAATGAGACAGAAAGTCAACAAGGATATCCAGGACTTGAACGCAGATTTGGATCAAGTGGACCTAATAGACATTTACAGGACACTCCACCCCAAATCCACAGAATACACATTTTTCTCAGCACCACATTGCACTTACTCCAAAATTGACCACATAATTGGAAGTAAATTACTCCTCAGCAAATTCAGGAGAATGGAAATCATAACAAACAATCTCTCAGACCACAGCACAATCAAATTAGAACTCAGGATTAAGGAAAACACTCAAAACCGAACAATCACATGGAAACTGAACAACTTGCTCCTGAGTGACCAATGGATAAACAGTGAAATGAAGGCAGAAATAAAAGCATTCTTTGAAACCAACGAGAATGAAGACACAACATACCAGATCCTGTGGGACACGTTTAAAGCAGTGTCTAGAGGGAAATTTATAGCAATAAATGCCCACGTGAGAAGCGAGGAAAGATCTAAAATCGACACCCTATCATCAAAATGTTTTCACTCATAGGCCGTGATGAACAACAAGAACACTTGAGCACAGGGAAGGGAACAGCACTCACAGAGCTAGGTGGGGGTTGAAGAGGAGGGGAGGGGGGCACAGTGGGTGGGCTGAGGAGAAAGGGGAGGGATAACACTTGGAGAACTGCCTGATGTAGGCAATGGTGGGGGAGGATGGAGACAGCAAACTACCATGGCATGTATGTACCTATGGAACAATCCTGCAGAATGCAGGACTTGCACATGTACCGCAGAGCCCAAATACAATTTAAAAAAAAAAAAGGCTGGTGCAGTAGCTCATGCTTGTAATCCCAGCACTTTGGGAGGCCGAGGTGGGCGGATCATGAGGTCAGGAGTTCAAGACCAGCCTGGCCAATATGGTGAAACCCCATCTCTACCAAAAAATACAAAATTTAGCCAGGCATGGTGGCACGCGCCTGTAGTCCTAGCTACTCAGGAGGCTGAGGAAGAAGAATCACTTGAACCCAGGAGGCAGAGATTGCAGTGAGCTGAGATTACGCCACTGCATTCCAGCCTGGGCAACAGTGAAATAAATAAAAATAAATTTTTAAAAAGGTCACAAAATATTCTCTTAATTCTGTCACTTCCCCCTAAAAGACTTATATGCACATATACATAAATACAATGATGTATTACCTAGGTCATTCCTGCAGCCAGTGAAGAACAGCTTTTATTAGTGGAACTGGTTCGTTCAATCAGTGTCATGAGAGCAGAAACTGTTATCCAGACTGTAAAAGAAGTTTTAAAGCAGCCACCAGCCATAGCCAAGGACAAGGTAAGAAAAAATTCTTCACATGTGTTTACAGTTCTGTTTCAGAAATGATGCTGGTAAGATTTTTTTTTTGTACAATAATGTCCTTTCATTATAGTACAGATTGCAGAGATGACTGCATGTGGGTCTCACACTGCTTCAATCAAAACAATTATCAATATTTGTAGTGACTTGCTATTCTGATTTTTCAGTAGCCAGTGAAGAGCCGTTAACTGCTCGTATCTTCATATATACATCAAAGGCAGTCAGGAACCATATGACTAAATTCTCAGGGGAGATTTTTCTGGTCACTTAAAGAACATAAGCCAGAGCTCAAGGTCAGCTTTCCTTAGTTGTTGCCATTTTTCACAGCTTCCGTATTGCTTGCTTTTCTGAATGAATCTCTTAATTCTGTGAACTCCCCCAAATTTTGCTATAACCTTAGTTCTAGTCAATGTTATTTCTTGAACATGTATAATACTGTGCTATGCAAGGGCTACACTATGAATGACATAGTCTCTGCACATATGTTGCTTTGTCTCTATGCAAAAATGAAAGTCCACAAATTAGTAATATTATGGACTTTTCTACTTTTTCTGCTCTTTGTTCAAGTAATACCAAGAGGTCATATTTTCTCAGAAAGTATATACCAACTCCAGATATGATACTTTGAGATAAGCCAAAATAGACCTAATCACATCCTTTAAAGAATTATGATGTGTATCTGAAAATGTTGAATTGTGTTTTCCTTTTATCTTGAATCCAAAGGGAATAAATGTGTGTGAATAGCCAGTGTTCTTTTTAAGTTTTTAATAAAAACTGGGGCATTTGTGATAGGATTTTTAGTTTGTATTTTGAATACCTGTTTGTGCCAGACATTGGGCTGCACATGACAGATATGAAAACAAGTTAGAGCCAATCCACCCTCTGCCCCACCAACCTGTGTCCCCTTATTAAGTTCTGAATCTATTAGATACTTGATTTTTCTTTGTGTGGTAAAACAGGAAACATTCAAGGAAATAGTTGGGACTAAAAAGGAACAAATTGGTAAACATCAGTGGACACCAATATCATTCTCCGATCTCTTAGTAATTTCCAGGGGCAGGTGTTTTATTATATATTACACTCAACACTGTCTTTAATTTAGTGGCTATATTTGAAGCTGTGTTAGGAATTGATCACAAATTTGAACTACACTAATTGAACAGATATGTGTAATAAGTAAAGACTTAAATACACATTTCATAAAAATCTCAACCTAATTCTGACAGCACCAAGCATAAGCTACCTAAGATAGTGTTAATACTTATAGAGTACAAGAATCATTTAAAAGTGAGTGATATGGGAGGAAAAATTGACAATCTTTCCATTCCTACCATCTGTTTTCAACTTTTAAAACAGCCCTTGTGTTATGAGTTTTTCCTACTGAGTGGAAGAGGGGTGCATGGCTCATTAATGAAAAAATTATGATTTGTTTCCTGTTAGTTTTTTAAATTAAAAATTTGCAGTAAGATGCAGAGTAATTGAAACAATGAAAAAGCAAAGGCAGTATTCGTCAGTATAAAATTGATTTCTTTTGTTTATAGAAACATCTTTCTTTGGAAGTCTGCATGCTGCAGTTTTTCTATGCTTATATTCAAAGGTAAGATTACTGATAATGATCTCTCCTTACTATGTTGTTAGAAACAGAGAAACATTATTTATGGGTATATTAATACAAGTCATGAGTATCTTAGTGACCCAGCCATGTATGTTCTACAAACCTAAAGACCTAAGGATATTGAAGATTCCTAGATAGTAAAACACTGAATTGTGATAAAAATCATTTAAATATAAATGAAAAGCAGAACCTACTCTCAAAACTATGCATATTGCCACTGAATCCATTATTTTGGTATAGGTGAACATACAGTAATTCATTCTGCTTTTTAATAGGAATGACGATGTGAAAATATCTTCTTGCAGGCTGGGCGCCATGGCTCACGCCTGTAATCCCAGAACTTTGGGAGGCCGAGGTGGGTGAATTACCTGAGGTCAGGAGTTTGAGACCAGCCTGGTGAAACCCAGTCTTTACTAAAAATACAAAAATTAGCTTGCCATGGTGGCATGCAACTGTAGTCGCAGCTACTCGGGAGGCTGAGATAGGATAGTTGTTTGAACCTGGGATACAGAGGTTGCAGTGAGCCAAAATTGTGCCATTGCACTCCAACCTGGGTGACAGAGTGAAACTCTGTCTCAAAAACAAAAATGAAAATGATCTTCTTGCTATCATACTCCATTTTGCATTTAACTGACCTATGAACAGAAGTTATGATTTGAGTTTTTGTAACTTCTTAAGAACCTGACTCTTTTTTTTTTGAGTCGTTTTTTGAGACGGAGTTTCACTCTTGTTACCCAGGCTGGAGTGCAATGGCGCTATCTCGGCTCACCGCAACCTCCGCCTCCTGGGTTCAGGCAATTCTCCTGCCTCAGCCTCCTGAGTAGCTGGGATTACAGGCACGTGCCACCATGCCCAGCTAATTTTTTGTATTTTTAGTAGAGACGGGGTTTCACCATGTTGACCAGGATGGTCTAGATCTCTTGACCTCGTGATCCACCGGCCTCGGCCTCCCAAAGTGCTGGGATTACAGGCGTGAGCCACCGCGCCCGGCAAGAACCTGACTCTTAATCTTCCTTTATAGGATAATTCATTTTAATCTGTGACTAGCATTATAAGATCATGCTATTTAGCGTATTTAAACTGGTCGTGACCTAGAGCAAGGACTGCCTAAAATCTGAACTTATGTACAGAGGTGTTAGGTCTAAGGTCAGACTGAAACAAAGATAATCTTCATTCTTTTTTCAGGTTAAAGACTAATGTTCAGTTGGCAGCCCTCCATGACATGAGGTAGAGACTTATGAGGTGAAGGAAAAAGAACTAATATAAGGGGGAAGTGGAGGGACCAGGTTAGGGAGTAGGTGACTGTGATGTCAGTAGTTAAACTGAGAATTATTACAGTCGTATTTTACTTTTGAGGTTCCATGTGATAAATGGGATTTCAATAGCATAATTTCTAGATTACGAAATTGCAGGCTGGACGCGATGGCTCATGCCTGTAATCCCAGCACTTTGGGAGACTGAGGTGGGTTGATAACAAGGTCAGGAGATCAAGACCATCCTGGCCAACTCGGTGAAACCTCATCTCTACTAAAAATACAAAAATTAGTTTGGCTAACCTATACCTGTAGTCCCAGCTACTTAGGAGGCTGAGGCAGGAGAACTGCTTGAACCGAGGAGGCAGAGGCTGCAGTGAGCCAAGGTTGTGCCACTGCACTCTAGCCTGGGCAACAGAGCAAGACTCTGTCTCAAAAAAAAAAAAAAAAAAAAAAGAAAGAAAAAGCACTGGGGCTAGACAAGTGGTTCATGCCTGTAATCCCAGCACTTTGGGAAGCCAAGGCAGGTGGATCACTTGATCCTAGGAGTTTGAGACCACCATGGGTAACGTAGTGAAACTCCATCTCTATTAAAAGAAAAAAAAAAAAAAAAAAAAAAAAAAAAAAACAATATTGCATTGGTATTTTAACTGTGTTGGTTTATTTATTAATGTTTATTTATTAGTGGTATTTTAACTGTTGGTTTATTAATTTATAAAATTATTAATGTTAGTAGAAATGTAAAGCTTTTAGGAATTTTGTTTTATCATTGTCTATAAATGTAGGGAATGTTCCAGAAACTAGTAGAAAACTATAATTTGTTGTGGCTTTTGATATATGCAAACTATATTTATCTTGCAGGATCCCAGTGCCCAATTTAGTGGATAGCTGGGCATCACTGTTAATACTTCTGAAAGACTCTATACAACTGAGTCTTCCAGCTCCAGGGCAGTTTCTTATACTTGGGTAAGCAATTTCACTTAAAAATATTATTTCAAATAAAAGGATAATGTTCATTGTCCTTATTGTCCACTATTAATAGCAGCTGTTTTAGATGACAGTGTGATCTCTCTACCTTTTCACACTGTTTTTGAGATGCAAAACTAGATGTATAAAGCCTGTTTTGTTTTTGTTTTTTTTTAAAGAGTGAGGGGCAGGGTAAGAAGAGGAAATACTCTTATGTTTATACATATACAGAATGTAAATACACTAACATAAAACTGTTACAACAGCAGTTTTGGTGGTGGTGGAGAGTATGGGATGGAAAGGAGAAGGGCTCACGTAGTGTGTCTGAAGGGGAACTTCATAGAGGAGGGACACTTGAGCTGAATCCCAAACCTAAACAAGCTGGAAAAGTTTTTCCTTCTTTGTCTTGGAGTTTCCTGATTTATCTTAATGATTTATGTGATTATCTGATAAATGCTAGTCACCTATGACTGCAAGTACTGTGATGCCATACACAGTCTCTGTTTTTTGCTTGCCATTATTCTTGATTCTTAATAGGTCCCCAGTAAATACTTGTTCAGTGAATAGAGGTGGTGGGTGCAGAAAGCCCTTGTGGAAAGAGGAAGGGGAAGAGTATACTGGGGCAAAGTACATTGTTTGGTTTGGTAATAGAGCAGGGCACAGGCAGTGATATGGTGGAAAATAAGTCTGGATGAAGAGGGAAATGGGAGCTAGATAGGGAAGGATCTTGAATTTTAAAGAATTTGGTCTTGAAAGGGAGTCGAAGTGGTTGCAGGTTTTTGAGGAGAGACTTGACTTGGCAGGTTTTTGGGGAGAAATCAGAGGGGAAAGAGGCTAGGCTTGGAATTCTGTTTCAAGTGGGAGGTGTGAGGATGGTTTCAACTATTCACGGTATTGAAAGACCAGGATAAAGAAGGAAAGGAGGCCAACAAAGGAGATATAAAGGGAAATAACAAAAAGTTAGAAGAAAACTAAGCATTTAGTTGTTCCAGAAGCAAAGGGAGATTAAGAGGGCATGGTTGACACCTTCAGAGAGGTTTAGGAAGGTGAGGGACAATAAAAGGCTATGTTTGTTGACAATCTGGAGAGGTATCCTAATTATCTAATCACCAGTTGTCTGGTGATATAGGAGAGAGGGTTTGGAGAAGTAGTAAGCACACATGTTAAGAGCAAATGCTCAGTGTGGGAAAGTAAGTGTTGATTCTTCTTTGAGGATATTTGATCATGAAAAGAAGCCAGGTGCAGTGGCTCTTGCCTGTAATCCCAGCACTTTGGGATGCTGAGGCAAGAGGATTGCTTGAGCCCAGGAGTTCGAGACCAGCCTGGGCAACATAGGGAGACCCTGTCTCTACAAAAATATTGAAAATTAGCCAGATGTGGTCACACATGCCTGTAGTCTCAGCTACACAGGAGTTGTCATAAGGTTCAAAGAGCAGATGTATGTACAGTTCTTGGAATCATCACCAAATAACCCTGCTTTAAGTTCATTTGTTGTGATCTGTAGCTGCTCCCCTACAAGATTTTACTGTTTCCTCGCATGCCTTTTCTTCCTTTCAGAATGAAAGATCCTCTTCCTTTTCAACATATGCATATTCTGAATGTTAAAACAAAAAGTTGAAAGTTGAATATTTTCAGTTATACTAGAAACTTAATTTCTTTTTGAAATTGTCAGTTTACCCTTTTGCCAACCATTCTACTGATCCTGTAAAATCACCTAGTTAAAAAATAGAAATTGATAGGAAGGTTGCTCTTTAGTTTCATTTTACATATTAGTTTGGAAGTAACTGTATCTTTTAAAAAATCATGTCAGTAAATATTGAGTAGACTCTTAGCAAATAATGAAAATGGAAATTTTTTTTCTTCATGAACTATTTTTAATGTGTTATGGTAAGAAATCACTTCTCTGTTACAATTTAAGATTTTTTAAACTTCTCTGTTTATATATGAAACACATGTAGAAAAGTATACAAAGATTTAGTACACAACTCTACAAATAGTTTATAAAAAGTCAACATACCACTATACATTACAAACCCAAACTGTCCCTCTGCACCCCTCCCAATTACTATTATTTCCCCAAATGTAACCACTATTCTGACACCACAGATGCATTTTGCCTTGCTTTTGAACTATAAGTATTTATAAATATTTTGTGTCTGGCTTCTTTTGTTCAACATATGTTTATGAGATTCATTTGTGTAATTCACATATCTATAATTTATTTCCATTGTTGTTTGGTATTTTTATGAACCTTCTGCAGTTTGTGGTTTTTTTCTTTGATATGGGATTATGCCAAGTTTCCCAGGCCAGAATGCAGGGCTTATTCACAGCATGATCATTACGCACTGCAGCCCTGACCTCAAGCATTTCTCCTGTGTTAGTCTACCAAGTAGCTGGAACTATAGGCATACACCACCACACCAGGCACATTCCACAATTTATCTTTTCTGCTTTTGCTGGACATTTGGGTTCCTTCCACTTTGGGGCTCTTACAAGTAATACTGCTTTGAGGATTCTTATACAATGTCGTTTTATGCATATGTTTTTGTGTTTCAGTTGAGTCATAGCATATGTATATAAATATTAAATATTTAAAATGGAAATCAAGACCACTAAGGCACTTACTCATTGTGAGAAATTAGATCAAATTATTTTCTCTTAGACTGATATTTCCCATTTCTGTTTTCTCTTTGACCCTTTCAGGGTTCTGAATGAGTTTATTATGAAAAACCCTAGTCTGGAAAATAAAAAAGACCAAAGAGACCTTCAGGTAAGGCAGTCTGAGTTAAGAACTGTCGCTAAAACTGTTTCTTGGTGCCCTTGAGAGAGTCAAATAAGATAAACTGTGAAGTTTTTTCAACTCAAACATTCTATGGGAATCAGCACTGTCTTTTGTAAAATATTTATTATCAGAAATGTAAACTGCAGAAGTTCATAAGTAGTGTGCAGGTATGTACATATATAGTTGTTCTTCCTTATTTCTTCAGGATGTAACTCACAAAATAGTGGATGCAATTGGTGCAATTGCTGGTTCTTCTCTGGAACAGACAACATGGCTGCGACGAAATCTTGAAGTTAAGCCTTCTCCCAAAATAATGGTGGATGGAACCAATTTGGAATCTGATGTTGAAGGTATTCCTGTCAAACATTTAGGTTTATTACACACACACACACACACACACACACACACACACACACCCACCCACCCCTTGTTTTCTGTGGGAACTAGCCATAACTTTAATTTTCATTTATTTATAGATATGTTATCACCTGCAATGGAAACTGCAAACATAACTCCTTCTGTATATAGTGTCCATGCATTGACATTGCTCTCTGAGGTAAATATTAACAAGCTTTTTCACATGAACTTTCAAGTAGACAGTTTCATTATTAAAAACTAGCAAGTAATTTTTATAGAGGAATTTTTAATTTGAGAGACTGTTTTGTACTTCTAGAAATCACTATATAGAATTAACAAAGTTTTTGCCTTGTATGTATTTGGATTATTTAGTTTGCCAAACATTAGTGATAAATTTACATATTGCTCCCGTTCTCCATTTTCTGTTCTTTTTTAAGTGTTTGGGGTTTTTTTTGTTTTTGTTTTTGTTTTTGGAGACAGAATTTCGTTCTTGTTGCCCAGGCTGGAGTGCAATGGCGCGATCTCGGTTCACTGCAACTTCTGCCTCCCAGGCTCAAGCGATTCTCCTCCCTCAGCCTCCTGAGTAGCTGGGACTACAGGCGTGTGCCACCATGCCCAGCTAATTTTTGCATTTTTAGTAGAGACGGGGTTTCATCATGTTGGCCAGGCTGGTCTCAAACTCCTAACCTCAGGTAATCCTCCTGCCTCTGCTTCCCAAAGTGCTGAGATTATAGGCGTGAGCCACCGCACGCAGCCTAAAGTGTGCTTTTTAAGAAAGGAAAGTGCTTTTGTATTACTATGGTGGGGAGGGGTGGAGGTGATCTAATGATGCCTGTCACTGTAATGTATTTTACAATTTACCAAACATTTTTATGAACATTGTCTGACAGGCTCTCTTTATACCCTATTATACACATGTCATTTTGTTTCTTCTTTGCAGATGTGGCTAGTGACCTTTATAAAGATCAGAACAATAGGACTAAGGTGAAATAGCTGTTAATTGACAGTGTTGGGATTTGAACAGCCCAGTGCAATTGTTTGGTTTTTTTCTAAGCCATATTTTACCTGAGTCAAGGAAAAAGAATACTGTAGTTTCTAGTCCTAAATTCACTTTACTCACTGTCACAGAAGGTTCTTGAACTATTTTCTTTGTTTTACTTTCCTATCTACATTGGAAATGGCAAGATTTAACCATATTTATATCCTGTAGTAACAATATACAAAAAAGCTAGATGGTGGCAAAACCCATTAACATAAAAATGATTCAGGAGTATTTAATTTTATATTTTTTAATTTCAAGTAGTCAGAGTTTTCTAACAAACTGAAAATCAGTACTTTGGGATGATGTCAGTTTCAGTTCATAGGTTACTCTTCATTTTTATGTTTTTATAGGTTTTGGCTCATCTTTTGGATATGGTTTTCTATAGTGATGAAAAGGAGCGGGTTATTCCTTTACTTGTAAATATTATGCATTATGTTGTGCCCTACCTCAGAAATCACAGGTACTATTATTATTTAAATGGTTTTTTTTTTTAAATTAATTCATGGCCTGTTAGAAACAAGTTCTGTTCCCTTATTGAATTTTTACAAAATGACATTATTTTGTATTTCTAGAATTTTTACAGAGT
Source organism: Sapajus apella (assembly GCF_009761245.1). Lineage (NCBI taxonomy): Eukaryota > Metazoa > Chordata > Mammalia > Primates > Cebidae > Sapajus > Sapajus apella. The sequence goes on along the minus strand of NW_022436946.1, from coordinate 65,687,416 downwards.
GACATTGTTTTTACCTTGAATTATAATTGTTTAAAAAAATTCATATGTTATTTTTCTTATGGTACTTTATTTCATATCTTCATGTCACTGTCTTAGGTAAATGTGAACATTTATCTATAACTTGATAGGATGATTAAAGTTAGGACATACAGGTTAAGGTTGTTTTTCTTCTTCATAGTGCACATAATGCCCCTAGTTATCGAGCTTGTGTCCAGCTCCTCAGCAGTCTTAGCGGGTATCAGTATACACGAAGAGCTTGGAAAAAAGAAGCTTTTGACCTCTTTATGGATCCCAGTTTCTTTCAGATGGATGCCTCTTGTGTTAATCAGTAAGTTTTTCTCTTGTTTGTATTCAGCATGATAATGTACGTCACAGTCTGTTGAAATCAGCCACTCTCTTGGACCGTCAGAATACTGTTCTTTAACAGTAGCAACATAATCTTAATTACATGTTGTAACCTTTATCTCTTTCAGTTGGAGAGCAATTATGGACAATCTGATGACACATGATAAAACAACATTTAGAGATTTGATGAGTGAGTATTATGGGATGACAATCCAATTTCTTTCCTGTGCATGATTCCTTCTTACTGTTTACTCTTTTCTGGAGACTACTGAATTAGCTCTTTGTCAAGTTATATGTAGTACCCTAAGGGAATATAATCTTAAAATTTACAGAGGACAATTTAAGTAGTAAATAATAAGTAAAACTATTTGTCCTTTTGAAGCAACTAGTGGAAGGAAGGGGCCGTCTCTAATTTGACTCTAAATTATTTCCTCAGCACACAGCATCATAACTGGCACATAATAGCACTCAATAAATAATTATTCAGTTAATGAGAGACTGACAGATGGTGAAGCAGAGAAAGACAGGCAGTTAAATCCCACCTATCAGACAAGTCACTTTAAATCTCTGGGGCTCTGTTTATTTCATCTTAAGGAAGAAAGAGGGGTGCCAAGAAGGACAGAATCACTTTCCATCCCCTCTTTCTATTCTATCTTGATTGGGTTTATAGTGTAGGATTCCATTTATAATTTCATCTGAAAAAGTTTTAGAAAATGTTTGAAAGTTACTAAATAAACTTAAATAGCAGTGACATTGTATGATTCTGTAATATTTTTTTTTAACAAATTCTTTAGCCAAAGCTACAGTTTTTTCATTTGGAAAAACAGCAGCATATCTATTTTATCTTCATAGGGTTGTTTTAAGGTTCAGATTCATCCATTCAACAAATGTTTATTACAAGACAGCAGTGGGCCACTCGTTGTGCTAACCTTAATCAAATTTTAAAAAATTATTTCATGGAGTAAGAAGTTGTGAAGAAAATAGGACAGTGTATGATGGATTTGAAATAACAGCTAAACAGCTCATAACAAGGTGAAACTAAAGAAGCCAACCATGAGAAGGCCTAGGGTCAGAATATTCCAGGAATAGGGAACAAAAATTACAAAGGCTGGCTGGGTACAGTGGCTCACGCCTGTAATCATAGCACTTTGACAGGCCAAGGTAGTAGGATTGCTTGAGGCCAGGAGTTTGAGACCAACCTGGGCAAAATAGCAAGACCCCCATCTCTACAAAAAAATAAAATTAAATTAAATTAAAAATTAGTCTCAACTACTCAGGAGGCAGGAGGATTGCCTGAGCCCAGGTGGTTGAGGCTGCAGTGAGCCATGATTGTGCCACTGCACTTCAGCCTGGGTGACAGAGCAAGATACCATCTCTAAAAATAAAGTAAAAATAAATTACAAAGGTCTGGGGATGGGAGCAAGCTTGGTGCATTGAAGGAATGGCAAGCAAGACAGTGTTGCTAAGCAAAATGAGTCGAGGGTAAGTAATGACATGAGGAAGGAGAGGGAGGTAGGCAAGGCTACACCATAAAGTATTTTTAAAGTAATGAGAAAGATTTAAGCAGATGGCGTCAATTAATAAAAGGGTTTCCTTGGGGTTTTATAAAATGATATTATTAGTGGTTTTACCTTCTAAAACCTACAGTTCTAAATTTTCCTCTGTACATCACAACTTCTACCACTTTGGTCCTCTGGCTTATATATGCTGGATCTGTTTGCCAGTCCATCTGCCCCAGAGAGGGGCGTCAAGTTTTGTACCCCAAGCTCCTCTCAGTTTTGGATGTCCTAGAGCATCTAGCTATTTTTAAAAACAACAGAATAATCTTTTTTCAAATAACAGTGTCACAGTCTCTTTCACTTGCTTTTTCAGCTCGTGTAGCAGTGGCTCAAAGCAGTTCACTTAATCTCTTTGCAAACCGTGATGTGGAGCTAGAACAGAGAGCCATGCTTCTTAAAAGATTAGCATTTGCTATTTTTAGCAGTGAAATTGACCAGTACCAGAAATATCTTCCAGATATACAAGGTAACAAATGAAAAGCCCTTTATTTTCTCTAACTTTAGGTTTTTTTGTTCCTTAGAAAATACTTCTCTAAATTCTAAGTTGGGGTAAAATATATCAAATGTAGATTAATGGGGAATTAGAAATTTTTCTACTGAAACAACAAAAATTATCAATTTGCTGGTATCTAAAAGAAATCATCACCGAGTTGTAAGACGTGCCTAAATGTGGTCTCTATTTTATTGTTTAGGTCAAATTTCTTAGGAATTCATGTTTGAGGATGAGGTATAAATAAGATGATTTTGCTGTTGAGCATGTTAGCATGTTTTCCTTGTGGACAAGAGTTTGTATACTCTGATAAGACCAAAATATAAGGCAAAGCCAGGAAATTGTGGCTAGAAGTAATATCCGGAGATCTGTGATTTGGGGATTGCATGGGGGATTATGTAACATTTTTGGTAACCTTCATCAAATGGGTTTGGTGAACTTCTGTGTCCAGAAGGATATCAGTACACACATCTTCACCCTGTACCACCAAACAGCTCCACAAAGAGGACTTATCCAGAGCAGAATTATTTGCTGCTCAAGTCAGCGTACTCTAAAGCCTCCAGCCTCAGTAGCTGACATGGGAACATGATGGTTGTCATCTCTCTAGGGAGAATTTTCTTTTCTCCCAGAAGACAAATGATTCCTTGTTTCCTAACCTTTTATGCCTAATTTCGGATTTACAGCATGTACACTTTTTGTCCCTGTGATTTTTTTGTTTAAGTTGACTGGATCATTGTTACTCAAAGTATGGTCCATGGACCAGTAACAGGTCTGTTATCCCATCCATAAGTACAGAAATTTAGAGTAAACATTTTAAACTTCTGCTATTTGACAGAATCTGCTTAATAAGAAAATGACATTTGTATTTTGTAATCTTTAATTGGAGTTTTCTTATAATTCATTATTTTATGAAAATGCCCACAATAGTTTGGAATTTTTTTAAAGTTTATCTTTCACTACAGATAGTTTGAGAGTACTGGATAAGATGATATAGAAAGTTTTATGTGATAAAGATTATTTAGTTATTGAAAATGCCCTGCATGTCTTTCAGAGAGATTGGTTGAGAGTCTCCGTTTGCCTCAGGTGCCAACTCTCCATTCTCAAGTGTTCCTGTTTTTTAGAGTGTTACTTTTAAGAATGTCTCCCCAGCATCTTACCTCACTCTGGCCTACCATGATTACAGAACTTGTGAGTTAATTTTAATTCAGTCAGATTATAAATCTAAATGATAAAACATTGATTTGTTTCCATGTGCTTACTAGATAAAAATGAATCTTGGGAGAGAAATGAACTGTAGTTAAACCAGTTACATATACTTTTTACAGTTGAAAATAGTAAAACAAGTCAGATTCCATTTCCATACAGTTGAAATTTACAAATATGCAAGGTAGGTGGATGGCCAGCTCCTTGTGAATGATTACTTTCTTGGATATGGTTTAGTGTTTAGTCTGTACTACACTGCATTTTTAACTCTGGCATGGCCTGCAGTCCTGCAGCTGGAGCCATTTAGAATAGCTATAGCAATACCTCTAGCGATAGAGATGGCTGAGCTGGATTTAACTGGTCTGACATATATTCACTCTTGAAGTGCAGCACCAGTTAAACTTGCTTCAGAGACTTTCACAAAGATTTTGTAAACTACCAGACAGTAAAACCTTCCCAAGTCCCACCTACACCATTCTGTTCCCCTCCTCAAACCATACCCAGTCATCCTCATTCTCATCAGGATGATTTGAGGAGTTAGGAAAGAGGAATGAGTAAAGAAAGGAAAAGGAATCTATTTCTCTGAAAATCTAGCTTTATACTTTCCCTACAAATGTATTTGCTTCAATATTTCTTTTCTTTTTACTTTTTTAATAATTTTAACTCTGTTCCATAATCACTAAAAACAAAAGCTTGCCTTCATCTCACTGGATTCCACCAAATGATTAGCAGGGCTCTATGTGGCTAAACTTGCAGTTTTACTTTCAGAAACTAAGTATAATTTAAAAGATTCTGAAAGTGTATTCTAAAATCTGCATTTGTGTTAATGAAAAGATAACTTAAAGGATTAAATATCCAGTTTAAATAAACATTTAACATTTATTTCACCATTTTCAGGTACAGGTATTTTTACTGATGGAGCAGGAACTCACTGCTGATGAAGATATTTCACGGTAATATGTAATTTAAATATATTCTTGTCCATTATTTAATATCCTGAAATTCAGAATATTACTCAGCATCTAGGAGTATATAGATAGTATTTTTCTGAATGCTTAGTCTATTATCTAGTTGATCACGTTTGGATATAATGTAGTTTTACTTATTCCTTAAGCACTTTAGATTGAATTACACCATCAACATTCATTGCCTTGGGCCCCTAGACACAAATTTAGTTTAAAGCAGTACAGTATTGTTTCAGCTACATGAGCTAGGTTGGTTTGGGTAAGTCAGATCTGGTCTCTGAAGCATTGCAACATGCAGTAAACCCTGTTACAGTAGGTAACCTGAAACCAGGCTATCCATATGTGCAGATCTTACAGATGGTCCCAATTTAATGTACTTTAATTTTATTCTTTTTAGTAGAGGCAGTTTATTAATATATGACTAAATATAATTTTTTATACAAATTTTTACACAAATTTATAAATTGAAAAGTTCAAGATCAAGTTGGGTATATTTTCTTCTTCGGCAGATTTATAAAAAGGCTCTCCTGTACTAATAACTATGTTTATTATTATAGAGAACAGTCTTGTCTTTGCAGAAAGAAACTAAATAGTAAAGAAGTTTCTTGCTTTTACAGTTTATATTTTTATATTTCTTGAATGTAATACTAGTTATGTACTACCTTTTTTTTTTTTTTTTTTTTTTGGAGACAGGGTCTCACTCTGTCACCCAGGCTGGAATGCGGTGGTGTGATCATGGCTCACTGCAGCCGCAACCTCCCAGGCTCAGGTGATTCCCCCCCCTCAGCCTCCTGAGCAGGTGAGACCACAGGTGTGTGCCACCATGCCTGGCTAATTTTTATTTTATTTTATTTTTTATAGAGACAGGGTTTCATCATGTTGCCCTGGCTGGTCTCAAACTCCTGGGCTCAAACGATCTGCCTCCTTGGCATCCCAGAATGCTGGAATTACAGGCATAAGTCACTGCGCCCAGTTTATGTACTGTTTTTACATTCTTAAAGAAGAAAAGTAAATTTTTGATTTGAAAATGGTGACATTTCATTATGACCTTGCTTAGCAATTACTGGCACATTTAACTCAGGATGATTATGAAAAATATTAGCTGGCACTTTTAGATCTTTCCAGGAATTCCTGAGTAAATGGGTCCAGCTGCTGACAGCACTGTCTCCTGCTTACAGGACTTCAGGCCCCTCTGTAGCTGGTCTGGAGACAACATATACAGGAGGTAATGGCTTCTCTACTTCATATAACAGCCAGCGGTGGTTAAACCTCTATCTGTCTGCTTGCAAATTTTTGGATTTGGCTCTCGCATTGCCCTCTGAAAACCTTCCTCAGTTTCAGATGTAAGTAAAATCAAGGATATTAAATGTGTATTTTTTAAAGTGCATTTGCTTTGGTCACTGACATTTATGACTAATTAAAAAGTTGTTCGTGTAAGTTGAAATATTCATAATTTTTAATAAAATGTAATTCTTTTGGCACAGCACAGTTATTGGAAGTAAATGGTTGATGTGGATACATTAACAGGCTATTGAGACAGCAGATTGAATACCCTCCAGTTGTAAGACAATAGGGTACATAACACACATGCTTCAAGTCCAGGGAAAGAGACATACGGTTCAACACGTGATAGATACTATGGTAGCTCACGTACAAGACACAGTGAGGCCACATAGCAGAGACCCCTACTAGCTCTGAGGGTCAGAGCAGGCCCTGAGGGGAATCTTAACTTCAGGTGGTAAAAATTGACAACTGGGAGGAGGCACACCTCTGAAGACAGAAGCAGGAGCAGACATGATAAGTCTGAAGTGTGGAGAGATCAGTATTGCTGGAGCAGAATGTTGAGACGAAACTGGAAAGGAACTAAACCATGTAAGACCTTCTTAGCTGTGTTAGAGAATTTGGACAGCTAAGGAAGGAAGTGATTTTGTTAGGCTTGAATTTTAGAATGCTTATTTTGCCTATGTAATGTGGAGAATGGACTGGAGATGGGCAAGACTAGAATGAAGGAGGCAGTTTTATCTTAGATGATAATGAATTGAACTGAAAGGAATAGAGGAAAAGTTAATAAAATTCTCACAATGCCTTGGTTCATAAGTGGCAAAAATATTTTATTATGGTTTTTCATATATAAATTTTAAAGATAATGGGCAAGCTATATAAGATTGTCTTATCAAAATGTAGCTAAGGTAATATGAGAATTTATCCACAAGATCAAATATGTATTAATATGATTTATTATATTGTGTCATATTTTTCTTCTGGAATGGAAATAATAGGATGAAAAGTATACTAGAGCTTTTTCTCTTTTTTATTTGGACATGTTTCAAAATTTGTTGTTTCACAAGCTTTTCATTACACTTAATGGTAAGAACTAGAAATTACTTTTAAGAGTTAGTCTATTTCCTTTCTCTCTTCTACTTGAAAACCATATATATCTATGTTTTGATGAATTTCATTGGTTGGTATCTGTTACACAGATGTTACTCCTAAGGAAGTCCAGAAAAGAATACTAAACAGAATTGTAGGAAAATGACCAATATTAACCAAGATACTTCACAAAAGTGATAGAAACTATTCTGTGGTGCTTTTTGAGGGACATTAAATAGTATGCTCATGATACCGACTTTTTACCTTTCATGACAAGAACCAAAATGAGTTTATCCTCTTATCAAGATGTTACTACAAAAGGGAAGGAAACATACCATTCTATTAACTAGTTTATTAAAAACTTTTGTCTTGGCCGGGCGCAGTGGCTCAAGCCTGTAATCCCAGCACTTTGGGAGGCCGAGGCAGGTGGATCACGAGGTCAAGAGATCGAGACCATCCTGGTCAACATGGTGAAACCCCGTCTCTACTAAAAATACAAAAAATTAGCTGGGCATGGTGGCGCATGCCTGTAATCCCAGCTACTCAGGAGGCTGAGGCAGGAGAATTGCCTGAACCCAGGAGGTGGAGGTTATGGTGAGCCGAGATCATCGCGCCATTGCACTCCAGCCTGGGTAACATGAGTGAAACTCCATCTCAAAAAAAACAAAAAAACAAAAAACTTTTGTCTTTCTAAAAATAAAAACCTATAAAGTAGAAAATGTGAAGATTTTAATTATCTTGAAAGAGTAGTATCTTAGCATGATCCATATTTGGAAAGTTCAAAATATTTGATAAGTTTACTATATGTAAGTTTAAAAGTAGCCATGTAACTAAACGGTATTATAAAGTTTGAAAGATAGCAATGAATTGGCAAAAGATATTTTTAATGTATATGACACAAGTCTAAAATGCTTTATAAAAATAACCTGGTAGAAAAATGGGCCAATGAGCAACACAGTTAATAATTCATAGGATGGTTTCTAAACATAGGAAAAGCTGCTCAGTTGCTCTCCTGAGTTTCAATTAAAATTACAGATAACCATCAGAATAGTAAAGATCTGATAATGGCTTTCATTTTACATTTAGTAATAGAAGCATTCCTACTCTTGTTGGAAGTATACACTGATATTGTCCAACATTGTTCAGAGATTATATATATTTACCAAAATTTAAAAGATATTTTCTTTAAGCCTGTAATTCTGCTACATCGAAGGATTTATCCTGCCTCTATACTCTCAGATATGCATAAAAATAAGCATTATATAAGGGTATCCACTGTGGCACTTTTCTAAGTGCAAGAGACTGGACAATCTAGGAGATTGGCTGTGGTGTGTACTACTATGTTGCTGTTAAAAAGAATGAAGTTTTATATGATGCAGAATTATCTCCAAGATAATTAACATCAAATAAATTACATCAAAAATATCCTACATGTATGATTAAATAAAAACAGGCAGCAATCTTTTTTTTTTTTTTTAAAGGAGAGGGTTGGTTGTGTGAGTATGTACTCTTCTGGGCATAAACTCTCTGGAAGGACTTAGGAAGCTGACAACATTGATGGATCCTGTGTGGGGAGGGAGACTACCTTTCTTTGGTATGCCCTTTTATACTGTTTGAATTTTTCCCATGGTCAGATATTATTTAGTTATTAAAGACAAAAACAAAAATACAAATGTAAAAAAGTCCTACTTACAGTTTTCTTAAATTCATTCAGTTTTTTCACTCCTTTACTGTGCAGTTAGGGAACATTTGGCCAATTATATGTTGAAAAGTCAAGTCTGTCAGACTGTTACGTTACAGTACAAAGAGATAATAAGCTATATGAAAAAAATTTCCTTTTAAGGACTTTTTGCCTATTAGCTAATGAGAAAAGAAACATTTGTTGAGTACTTGATTTGTGCTCATGAAAAAAGTAATGATGAGAGTACTTGACAAGTTTTCATATCCTTTATTCCTTACAACCCTATGAGGTAGTTAATAGTATCTTTATTTACTGATTAAAGCTCAGAGAGTTGTTAAGAGACACCCAAAGTGACAAGGCTACAAGTGGCACAACTGGCATTTGGATTTTTATAAGCAGTGGGGTCGTGATCTTTCTACTACATTATGTGGCCTTATGTTAGATGGCATAAAGTCTGTCTTACTGATGCTGATGTCATTATTCTATACATAGGTACCGATGGGCCTTTATTCCAGAAGCCTCAGATGATTCAGGTTTGGAAGTCAGAAGGCAGGGTATGCATCAACGAGAATTTAAACCTTACGTGGTACGACTAGCAAAACTTCTTCGGAAAAGGGCAAAGGTATTGCATTTTTTTATGGTTGTTTTGTTTTACATTACTACATGTTGCATTAGTGAAGTATTTATTAAATACTTCATGGGAAACTGAGAACATTATCAAGTTCAGCTATTTTGAAAACAAGTCCCCCGTTTTGTGAATTAATGTCCATAAGACTCATATTTCTGGACATTAGAAAACATGTATTTTAAAGGAATATGTGGTTATCATTTTTTTAAAAAGAAGAAAAAGGAAGTCTTTTCTACATTAATAATATCTACCTTAAAATATTTTCCTCTCAGAAAATAACTTTGGAACTATACACATGAGTACTTAAGACTGTAATCCTGAACAGTGTTCATGTCAAAAACTTGAGAATATACTATATTCGTAGTGTTCATCTTAACACCATGATGAGAAACAGGAAAATACAGCTTGAGAAAAATGCAATACAGAAGGGATTTTTAGAACCTGTCAGAGTTGTTTCAACAGAACTAATCAATGGGTGAGAAAATTATACATTTTAAATTTGTAAAAATTGAGTCACATTTCATTAAAATTGAATGAGCTAGACGTCAGTCCGAACAAAGGAAATAATCATTAGCATTCATTCTGTTTGTATGAAATAAAATGTATATGCTAAAAATTCATTTTCCAAGTGTTCTTCACTTTCTGACATTAAGAAATGCATTTCTTATCCTGATCCAATACAGTTATATAACTGAATCTAAAGTTTCACAAAACCATTCTTGCCCTTAATATATGAGGTATTTTCCTTTTTGTAGTTCACAGTGATGATGCTGATTACAGATCTGAAGACACACCCAACCTGCAGTTTTTAAAACATTGCTAGAAATTAAACTGGCTCTACGACTCATTAATATAAAGCATCTTCTTAGAGAAATTATATAAGGTGAAAAGTAGGAATTTACTTAAAACATATAGCACTAAAAATTGTAGGAAAATAAAACTTGTAAAATATATTTATATTGTGTCTTACATACTTTTTATCTTCCCTAATCATGCTAATTTATTTCAAATCTTTGCCCAAGAACCTACCAGCAGTGACACTGGTATGCTCGCTATTGGGCCTTTGTTACTAAACCTTTTGTCAAATTTTCTTTTGCATTCAACAAATTTCAAAAACAAATTGTACAATTTAGGAGTGATCTTGGTTGTTTGGTGAGCTCTAGCTTGCAGTGTGTGCTTTGAGTGTTCAGATATTTTCCAGTATTCTGGAGTCCTTCTAATCAGGCAGCAGCTCTTAAAACTGAATTCCATAAACTATAGATACGGAATGGAAGAAAGTGATTAAAGAGGTTTTGCTGGAAGAAATTTACATGAGAAACTTGATTTAAATTCCCAGTTGCTTCTGTAGGGGATTAATAAAAGGACAGAGATGAGGATGAAAGCTGGGTCCTGAGTTTAGGATAGGACTTTGGTACTTTCACTTTGATATCTCAGAGTTTGGGCAAGTAATCATGACAGATCTAGAAGCAAATATGACCCTAGCCACATGTCCTTTGTTATACCTGCCTTTCATTAGTAATGAGAATTTTTATAAGACCCCTCTCCTTTATCTAAATAATAAAAATGACAGTCTTTTGCTCAAAATTTGTCCCACAGAATAAGAAAACTATTTGGATTGAAAGGCATCTTCTCATCCAAATCACTTTAAACAAGGTCTTCATGGCCAAGCATACTTTTCACTGGAACAAAGGCTGTTTCTCCTCTTTCCTTCCACAGGACAAGGAGGAGGACTTTAAGACAGTGGTTTTGGAGGGATTGGAGATGGCCAAGAATCAGGTGAGGGTGGCTGTTTCATGCTTGTGATATGGCAGTAAAAGTTGCCAAATATCGAGACATAAACCCAGGTCTGAATGTCAACAAATACAAGAGGTAAACAGGAAGGAAGTCTTTTTTCAAGTGTAGATTGGTGAAGTCCAAGGAGAAATCATTTGTATGGAAATATTTGACTTTAAATACTGAAATGATAGATATAGTTCTGATTAAGAGCATCAGAAGCTCTGAAATCAAGTGTATTATTCTTGTCAAGAGCTTAATAAAAGTCTTGTTAAAGGCTCATCTTGGTAAGAATATAAACAAAAGTTTTCCCGATAGTTCTCTATATAGAGGGTGTAAGGATATTATTCATTTTCCTTCAGGATAAAGTCATCTCTGTACACTATATTTGAATTGCAGTTTGATTTAGGGGATTACAGGCAGTATGGTACCAGTACTTGAGTAATAGTTGAAATGTGAAAGGCACAGGACTCTCATGGGTGCCAGTGTCAGTTAAGAAAGAAAGACAGTTTCATATATCCTATAATCTAGACTGGAAGTTAAATAATTACTAAGAAGCAAACAAGTGATAGCTATTGAGTTTTATGGTTTTTGACCAGAAACAGATAAAGTAGGTGATCTTTTCTTGGTTCACTCCTGGATTCTTCCATTTTAACGTAAATCTTTAGTTTGGTCCAAAAGTAACTGCGGTTTGGGACCTTGAATTTTAAATCATTATAACTAGGTTCAAACAAATCTTTATTAATCAAAATAGGAACCATTACAATCAACACATTTTTGCCAACGAGAAGTTTGTTTCTATAGCATAAAAGTCCATGCTTCCAAATTTGACGAATTCTTAGAATGCATTTACTGCATCCTCCTAGTTAGGGAAGCATTTTCCCTGCAGAAAGCTGTTGAGGTGCCTGAAGAAGTGGTAGTTGGTTGGCAAAAGGTCAGATGAATATAACAGATAAGGCAAAACTTTGTAGCCCAATTAGTTCAACTTTTGAAGTATTGGTTGTGTGATATGTGCTCCAGCACTGTCATGGAAAAGAATTTCTGTTGGCCAATGCTGGCTGCAGGCATTGCAGTTTTTGTTGCATCTTACTGATTTGCTGAGCATACTCATCAGATGTAATGGTTTGACTTGGATTCAGAAAGCTGTAGTGGACAGCAGACCACTAAACAATGACCATGACCATTTTTTGGTGCAAGTTGAGCTTTGGGCAGTGCTTTAGAGCTTCTCAGTCCAACCGCTGAGCTGGTCATTGTCAGTTGTATAAAATCCACCTTTTGTCGCAGGTCACGTCCAGTCACGAAATAATTTATTGTTGCACAGAATAGAGAGGATGACACTTCAAAACGGATTTTTTATTTTTCACTCAGCTCAGGAGGCACCCACTTACTGAGCTTTTTCGCCTTTCCAATTTGCTTCAAATGCTGAACGACCATAAAATGATCAGTGTTGAGTTCTTGCACAACTCTTGTAAGATGATCAGCTTTGATTGCTCTCAATTGATCATTGTCAATTGCTGATGGATGGCCACTGTGCTCGTCATCTTCAAGGCTCTAGTCTCCTTTGCAAAACTTCTTGAACTATCACTACATTGTATCAGAACTGTATGTCTGTTAGCAGTTCCTAGGCCAAATGCATTGTTGATGTTGCATGTTGTCTCTGCTGCACTATGACCAATTTTGAACTCTATGAAAATGACTCAAATTTGATTTTTGTCTAACATCATTTCTATAGTCTGAATATAAACATCAGTAAGTCATTAGCATAAAGTGAGAAATGCACTTAAAATGATGTATAACATAACCAAATTTACTTAAGAACATACTCCAACATAAAACGGCAAATTTCAACAATGCAAAAACCACAGTTTTACGTTGGCACCAACCTAGTATTTTCCTTTTTCAGGATTTTACTTTAACCAACAAGCTTGAGAGCACATAGAAGAAAATAAGCTGGATTTTGCATCTGCTTTACCCACTAGGAAACTAGTGATGATTAATTATTAGGTAAACAGTGAGTTTCTCAGCAACATCTGATCTTAGAAAGCAAACTCCATTTGTTAATAAGACAGATAATAATTCTGCTTCCTAAGTCTTCATGATTTCTTCCTTCTGTCTAGTTCACTGCTTATTTTCATTATCCTTAGTGTGGTGTTGTATCTGTGATTCTGCCCAAGTTCAACCAACCTCAGTTGTGTCTTCTCTAGACAGAATGATGTTTGTGGCTGTTTGTGTAATTCAGGTGGCTTCTTAAACTAGCCTCTTAATACACAAATTATTTGTTTATATTTAGTTGACAGAGTTTTCATATACCTTCTCATAGACTGTCCCATTTTATAAGTGAGGAACCTTTGTGTATCAGGGATGTCACAAGTATGGCAGAGTCAGTACACTAACCCAATCACTTTGACTCCAGGTCCAGCTTTCCTCCCTGTGTTGTTGAGCACAACCCAGAAGGCAAAAGCAGTGTCTCTCCTGAGGGATCCCTTCCTTTCTCTGTGATGCAGTACTGACAGTAATTATTCACTCTGGACACTGCTACCATCAAAGCAAATTTAGGCCATTTGGATAAATGGGAATTAACTAATTATAATAAAAGGGGATGTATAAAGCTCTTCATTCCTTTTTTCTGTAGTCTTTTTGTGACCTAGTCCGTGGTTACAAAAATCAGTGAGAGTTCAGAAACCTGGGAGCTTTTTAAGTAAATACAAAGCACGACATACAACTTTTTTGTTTGACTCTAGTCCTGTTCAAAGCTATTTCTGTTAACTAAGCTTATCTGTCCATTCTAGTTGGGAACTATTACTACAGTGTTAGACTGCTCCATATAAAACTAATGGATGGCACTAAAAGGTCTCAGAAGCACCAAGGGTTTTGATAAGGTCAGGAGTAGAAACTTAATGTCATTTGTATTCATTCCTTGACCAACTGCCAATGCTTATATCTTTTATTCTCACACAACACATTGTTAATACCAATTCACTTTTTGTTTTCTGCAGAAAAATCCAGAAGAAGACAACTCAGGAAGGACGTTGGGTTGGGAGCCAGGGCACTTGCTGCTCACCATCTGCACCGTGCGCAGCATGGAGCAGCTTCTGCCATTCTTCAATGTGCTCAGTCAAGTCTTCAACAGCAAAGTCACAAGCCGATGTGGAGGACACTCAGGAAGTCCCATCCTCTACTCAAATGCCTTCCCTAATAAGGACATGAAACTGGAGAACCACAAACCATGTTCCAGCAAAGCCAGGCAAAAAATAGAAGAGATGGTAGAAAAAGATTTTCTGGAAGGGATGATAAAAACTTGAGCACCATTGGTGATTCCATTTAGCTTACATGTAAATGTAATTATTTAAAACAAACACACTGCTCTGAGTTGTATAGTTTTTCTTTTTTTTTTTTTTTTTTTGTATGTAACAAAACACATTTCAGGTTGTATTTAATTTAAATATTTGTAAATAAGAGCAAATGTCCGAGCGTGGCCTGAATCAAGTTTAAATATTGTTGGCTCATATTGATTATGGTGCCTAAGAGAGCTATATATACACATGTAAAGTCCATTGTTTTTATTGTCCTGAGTTGTCTTAAACCTGCAAAATATACACTATACATTTTTTTCCAATGGTTTCAGGCTTGGTTTAATGTAAGATTGGTGGGGGATTTTTCTCTTTCTTTCCATTATTAACAGTGTTCTGATATCAGAGTGGTGTCCCTCCTCCATCAGAGGCTGGGAAATGTATTACAATTAGTTTTTCTCCCACATACCTTCACCAAGAGCAGTGAAGAATAACTGAAGGCTGGACCATGCATCCTTCTAAGTATTGCACGAGCACCTCCACCTCAGTATGTAGGGAGAATGGACAACCTCCTCCCTATTCACACCTCTGAGTTCCTGATGGCATTAGTCATATAGGTAAGTCATCTAATAATCTTTAAGACTCTGCAATGGAAAAACATAACTGGTTATAAGTGTTCTCCACCCTCTCCATTTGTATCACAATGGGGAATGCTGTAAAACATCATCTTGCTCATATGATGGCAATGGCAAAGATGCACAAAGACTTGATAACAAGATTTAATTTTCCAGTAGCCTGCATGAGTTGTTCCCACATAAAACTGTATGGTTAGTGATTGAATTGTATACTTAAACCCAATATTTTACATTGGTGAGAATCAAATGAGAGGTATATTTCTTTAATAAGTATAAGGCTTACCTATTTATAAAGAATTATTCTGGTAGTGTTTTAACAATCAGACCTAGAGACAATATAGTAGGGGTGCATTGTAAACAGTATGATAAATCTCTTAGTATTGCCATTATTATTGACTGCTTTGTAAAGACTTTAAAAAAGTCCAGTTTATCAGGATTATGAAAATCATCTTCAGAAACCTGGTTGGGGTCTTTCTCCAATTCCTCCAGCCAGCTGAAATACTGCCAAGCTCACTTCACATGCAAGGTGATCTGCACTTTCCTGCAAATTACATTAAAAGAGATTAGATGAGAAGGCCATAGCATGTCTAACGTGCAAGACCATGTTACTTGGACCTCTGGGGGAGAGAGGGGTGATTCTTGATTTTGCTTCATTAACAAATTGTAATGAGAATCTTTTTTCATCTTTCAGTAACAAATTCCAAGTCCTTTAAAAAAAAATGGAAAACAGGCCAAATTCTTCCAAATAAGGTAAGTTTTTAATTAATTCATATCATAAAAATAGCTATCATTCCAAAACTGAAAAATTCAATAACACCTTAGTCCACAATTGGCCTAACAGTAACTTGTTACTGCCTCAGTTGCCATTATCCTCATCCCACATGGATATTCATTCAACTCTGAAATGGCTTAAGCTTCTTTAAGAAAGCTGCCAGGCCCAGATGGGTTCACAGCCGAATTTTACCAGACATACAAAGAGGAGCTGGTTCTATTCCTTCTAAAACTATATCAAACAATACAAAAGGAGGGAATCCTCCCTAACTCATTTTATGAGACCAACATCATCCTGATACCAAAACCAGGCAGAGATTCAACTAAAAAAGAAAACTTCGGGCCAATATCCATGATGAACATCGACCCAGAAATCTTCAATAAATACTGGCAAACTGATTGCAACAGCACATCAAGCAGCTTATCCACCATGATCAAGTAGCCTTGATTCCAGGGATGCAAGGCTGGTTCAACCTATGCAAATCCATAAACGTAATCCATCACATAAACAGAACCAAAGACAAAAACCACATGATTATCTCAATAGATGCCGAGAAGGCCTTCGACAAAATTCAACAGCCCTTCATGTTAAAACTCTCAATAAACTAGGTATTGATGGAACGTATCATAAAATGATAAAAGCCATTTATGACAAACCTACAGCCAATATCATAATGAATGGGCAAAAGCTGGAAGAATTCCCTTTGAAATCAGGCACTAGACAAGGATGCCCTCTCTCACCACTCCTATTCAATATAGTATTGGAAGTTCTAACCAGAGCAGTCAGGCAAGAAAAAGAAAGGGTATTCAAATAGGAAAGGAGGAAGTCAAACTGTCTCTATTCGGAGACGACATGATTGTGTATCTAGAAGACCCCATCGTCTCAGCCCAAAATATTTTCAAACTGATAGCAACTTCAGCAAAGTCTCAGGATACAAAATCAATGTGCAGAAATTGCAAGCATTCCTATAAACCAATAGTTTATACTATCAAGAGCGAACACCCATTCACAATTGCTACAAAGAGAATAAAGTACCTAGGAATACAACTAACAGGATGTTTAAAGGACCTCTTCAAGGAGAACTACAAACCACTGCTCAAGGAAATAAGAGACGACACAAACAGATGGAAAAACATTCCATGCTTATGGTTGGGAAGAATCAACATTGTGACAATGGCCATACTGCCCAAAGTAATTTATAGATTCAGCACTATCTCCATCAAGCTACCAATGACTTTCTTCACAGTACTGGAAAAAACCACTTTAAACTTCATATGGAATGAAAAAAGCCTGCATAGCCAAGACAATCCTAAGCAAAAAGCATAAATCCTGAGGCATCACACTGCCTGACTTCAAAGTATAGTACAAAGCTACAGTAATCAAAAGAGCATGGTACTGGTACCCAAACAGGGACACAGACCAATGGAACAGAACAGAGGCCCCAGAAGCCACACCCCACATCTACAACCATCTGATCTTTGACAAACCTGACAAAAACAAGCAATGGGGAAAGGACTCCATGTTTAATAAATGGTGTTGGGAAAACTGGCTAGCAATGTGCAGAAAGCAGAAACTGGACCCCTTCCTGACACCTTACACTAAAATTAACTCCAGATGGATTAAAGACTTAAACATAAGACCTAACACCAGAAAAACACTAGAAGAAAATTTAGGCAAAACCATTCAGGACATAGGCATAGGCAAGGACTTAATGACTAAAATACCAAAAGCAATGGCAACAAGCCAAGACAGACAAATAGGATCTAACTAAAATTCAGAGCTTCTGTACAGCAAAAGAAACCATGATTACAGTGAACTGGCAACCAACAGAATGGGAAAAAATTTTTGTAATCTACAAAGAACTAAAGCAGATTTACAAGAAAAAAAACCCATTCAAAAGTGTGCAAAGGATATGACCAGACACTTTTCAAAAGAAGACATATATGAGGCCAACAAACATATGAAAAAATGCACATCATCACTGATTATTAGAGAAATGCAAATCAAAACCACATTGAGATACAATCTCATGCCAGTTAGAATGGTGATCATTACAAAATCTGGAGACAACAGATGCTGGAGAGGATGTGGAGAAATAGGAACACTCCTACACAGTTGGTAGGAGTGCAAATTAGTTCAACCATTGTAGAAGACGGTGTGGCGATTTCGCAAGGAGCTAGAAATAGAAATTCCATTTGACCCAGCAATCCCATTACTGGGTATATATCCAAAGGATTATAAATCGTTCTACTATAAAGACACATGCACATGTATGTTCATTGCAGCCCTGTGTATAATAGCAAAGACCTGGAACCAACCCAAATGCCCATCAATGATAGACTGGACAAAGACAATGTGGTACATATACACCATGGAATACTGTGCAGCCATAAAAAACGATGAGTTTGTGTCCTTTGTAGGGACTTGGATGAATCTGGAAGCCATCATTCTCAGCAAACTGACACAAGAACAGAAAGCCAAACACATGTTCTCACTCACAGGTGGGTGTTGAACAATAAGAAAATGTGGACTCAGGGAGAGGAGCATCACACACTGGGGGCAGTTGTGGGGGGTAGGGGAGGGTGGAGAGGGATAACATGGGGAGAAATGCTGGCTATAGCATACACCTAAAGTAAAATAAATAAATAAAATAAAAAGTGAAAAAAAAAAGCTGCCTGGTCATGTATAAATTACTTGGAAATGTCTCCTTCTGAGTCCCTATTCAGTGCACTTACTGTACTCTGCCCTAGCTTTGCAGACACTTTAAAGAGTATGTGAAGTGGGCAAGTAATAAAAACCCAGATGACAAGTCTTGACCCCTATCAGGAAAACAGTGGCACAGAGTTAGGGTGTTCATTTTTAAAGGAAATATTTTGTAAAACAAATCAAGAATCCAGAATGCTATCAGTTGACTTAAAAATGAACTACAAAGTTGGCTGTTTTCATAACATCACAAGATTATATTTTTAAAAGAAGAGAAAAGGATCATCTACCTACCTTATAAAGCAACTGTTATTCCTGCCAGTTAAAAATATGACACTTTCAGGAAGACTAGAATAAGTCAAAAATATTTGGGGAAATAAACTAAGTGGGTCTAATTTTGTTCAACTATATATTTACTGAAAATAATTTTGTAGTCTTAATGTGAACCTAAAAGGCTCAACAAAGTAAAGCCTTAATCATCACAGGGAGATTCTAAACACTATTAAAATAGTTTGCCTCCCCATCACCTAATATTAGGCTCTTTTTCAATAGAACTATCCTAGCTTACTTGTGAGTCTGCTTCTGCATATACTCGGACGACATCTTCTGTACCAGAAGGCCGGACAAAAGCTCGGGAAAGCTTGTACTTCTTCACCAGGTCATTGATTGTCTCCTGTAATCCTGGGGGTGTAACTGCTTGTCTTTCAGCATTGGTAGTGCTAATAACTCTTCTGTCTGCAACCTAAGTGCAAGCATTTCATATTTGTTACTAGATTCCACTTTTTTTCAGAACCTTAACCTGTTAAATTCTACCAAAATATTTTCACAGTAATAGACCTACAATTCAATTTATTGTACCACAAAATACAACACTGAGATAGTAAAGTATCAGACTAAATATAAAATTACAATAAAACTTCATAAGTGATTTCTCCAAGGTCAGGGTAACTAATTTCAACATCTGTACAACTTTTCTCTTCTTCTTCAGTCTATAAAGAATTACCTTTAGCAAAAAAGTATTTCCACAGACGCTTGGAGTTACCACTAAGATAATGGCCAGTAAATATAGTATGACCTTAAGTACCATTATCACACATAAAAACAAGGTAAGTGGCCCCTTATATAAGACTGATGGGAATCTCTTAACTATGCCAAAAATAATCTGAACAATCAACAGCCATTTCTGGCTTTCACAAATTCTGTTGCTGTATAAACTGGCATAAACATGTACAGAAATCAGTTAGCAATTTATCTGAATTATCTCCCTCAGGAAGTACTCTGTGAACTAAACATAATGCAGAGGAAGTACTTTCACTTGAAATAACAGGGTATCTGAATTTTGCTTCAAAATAATGTTGGGGCCAGGCACAGTGGCTCACACCGGTAATCCTAGCCTTTTGGGAGGCCCAGGGAGAAGGATCACTTGAGCTCAAGAGTTTGAGATCAGCCTGGGCAACATCATGAGACCTTGTCTCTAAATAAAATATACAAAAGAATATTGGGTGGGGGTATGGTGAATGTATAGGGCAATAACTGAAATCTGTTGAAGCTGGGTACATAAAAGTTCACTGTTTTGTTTCTCTACATGTATATCTATTTTTAATTTTCCATAATAAAATCTTCTTTTAAAAGTGATGCAGTCTTTCATAGTATTATGTAATAAAGTTAGAAACCAAATACTTCTCACACAACAGAATGGTTAAGTAAACGAACTTACTCTATAAATTTTTTTTAAGCTATAAGAGGATACAGTTAGCCATCACAAGGCCTTATTTTCTACGTATTATGTGTTAATGTATAGAATGACGTATACTTAGGAAACATTTGTCAGCCAGATATAGTAAGAATTGGGATAATAGGTTTTACTTAGCTAATATTCAGAGAAGTTATTTTACAGTTTGTTTCTCTCACACCTGAACTTTAAGTTGTCTGTTTGGAAGATCTGTATAAAGAGCATCCCACTGTTGTACAGTCAAGCCCTTCAGAGCCAAGATTGCCTCAATCACCAGCATGTCAGAAATCGCATCACCAGCTGCCTGCAAAATGGAGAAACAAAGAAACCACTTAACACAAGCAAATCTTGGAAACTGTTGTTTTGTCTTAGAAAACCAATCAATCACAGTACGTGTTGAACATCATGAATCTGAAACATTTTAAGCACCAAAATAACATCACAAGTGAAAAATTCCACACCTGGCCGCCTATGACAGGTCTGTCAAAATGCAGGTACACAACTGCCAGGTATGGTGGCATAAACCCACAGTCCCTGCTACTCAAGAGGCTGAGATGGGATGATTACTTGAAGCTAGGAGTTTGAGACTGCAGTGTGCTGTGATAGTGACTGTGAATAGCCAGTGCACTCCAGCCTGGCAACATAGTAAGACCCTGTCTCTTAATAAAAAACAAATGTACTCCAGTTCAAAACCAGCCTGGCCAAAATGGTAAAACTCCACCTCTTAAAAATACAAAAAAAAAATTAGCCAGGTGTGGTGATAGGCACCTGTAATCCCAGCTACTCGGGAGGCTGAGCAGAAGACTGGCTTCAGCCTGGGAGGCAGAGATTGCAGTGAGCTAAGACTGCGCCACTGCACTCCAGCCGGGGCAACAGAGCAAGACTCCAACTCAAAAAAAAAAAATAATAATAATAATAATAATGGCAGGCCCACAGTTTATTCAGCATCCCCAAGAGAAGACGACCCTCTCAACTTCCTTCAGCTATGACATATCCTTTCCATGCATGCCAGATATGTATCGTATTTTTTACTGTTAAATACTTGTGAGTAAGTGTTAAAAAAAAATAAGTTTATTGATAGCATATAAAATTCAGTCAGGAATGATGCTAATGCCAAACCACCACAGATTGTCCAATGGGTGGCCGAGAGTGACACCTTTGCTTTCTCATGGTTCAGCAGACATGTTTTATGCACAAAATGTACAGTATTCTATGAAATCACCTTTAAGCTTATGTAATATATATGAAACAAAGAATTTAGTGTTTAGACTTGAGTGCCATACCCAAGATGTCACATTATATATATGCAGATATCCCAAAATCCAGTGAATCTGGAATTTGAAACACTTCCAGTCCCAAGCATTTTGGAAGGATACTCACCCTGTATACTGTGCTTTCTCACATGCAGCATGATTAACTGAAGTGTTTTTGTGGACGGATGAATATGAATAATGAGGTAAAAATCTCCATGGAAGACAATGAAAGGTATACAAAGAATACTGAAAGTAGCTCTTGAGAAATTTGCCTTTAGTACTCCTTATCTATGAAATGAAGTTAGACTGGATAACTCTAAGGCTCAGCCTAATATTCCATCATTCATTTTTCTTTATAATTAATCCCTTTTGAGATATTACCCCACAACAATGGATAGCATCATGGTAAAATGGAGAAACATGAGCTTTGGTGTAAAAGACATAACTGAAGACAGACCTCATTTTTTACCCTATAGTAACTCTCTCAGCCCTTGTTTCTTCACTTATAAAATGGGAATTACAGTAACACCTCTCCCAGTGTTACTGCAAGGATTACACAATAAGGTATATAAAGTATCCAATGTGTGCAAGACACTCATGACTGAATCACTTTCCTCCATCCTGAGTATCGAACGACACTCCAACCCCAATTTATCTAACCCACATATATGTCCTTTGTCAATGAGACAGCCAGTTATTTTTTACTGAATTTCCTCGAGGTTTGGTTAAAAAAAATTAATAATATGTATGTATACACTCAGTAGCTGGATCTGTGATCCTAGGTAGAAGCTACCCAATATACTTATTTTTCCATCATAAGATGTAGGGGAAGGGAAGCATATTAAAAATGTTCTGTCATTCCATTTCAGTATAAATCTCAACTGAATATAAGCACTATTGCAAGGAAGCCACCAGGATGTCTCCACATTAATTTTGTATGCAGCCACACTCTGTTCTGTCCATCTTCTGAATAATGTAAAGGTAACCAAGAGTCCCCTGCCCCATCAGTTCTTACCTGGTTAAACAAGTCAATAATGTTTTCAAGCATCTTAGCAGCTTTTCTTTTCTTTTCCTCCAGTTGTTCTGATTGTTTTATCTTCATTTCAACAGCTGTACTAAACAATGCCTGCAGCAAAAGCATACAAAATCATTCTCAAAACACTATCCAAGTCCTAATCATAAGTTCTATTATTCTACCCAGCCCACTTTTCCGTCTTAGTCAATCTGGAGAAAATGAGGGGAAAAATACTGGGAGCCTTAAAATGTATGAAATTAATGTAAGATCACATGAGAACCCAAAGATAGTACCAGGGAAAAAAATTTTATTGTGGATTATATAACTGGTAATAAAAATTTAAACGTGATTACAAAGAAAATACCACCGTGACAAGAGGTGAACACACACAATGAGTTCAGGTTTTCCCTTCAACCAGCTAAATCATTTCTGTGCAACCAGGTTACTTAGAGCCTGTCTGTATTCTTTTTACTTTGAAGGATATAATTCACTGCAGCTAATACAGTTTTATTCTAAAACTTAAAGGTATGAGCTAGGCAAAATTAGAGAGTTCACAATATTTATCAAAATATGGCGAATAGTGCCATGGATACTTATTACAATATATAATATAGATGCTTCTCAAGAGTCTCATCTCATTTGGAAACACCCATCTTTTTTTTTTTACTGCCTTCAAGAGGCCTAAAACTAAGCAAGATTAGCATACTATGCTCAACTACTTGATAAAATACATTTTTCTTGATAAAATAAGGCACAGGCTAGTCACTTATTTTTGTAAAGTTTTACTGGAACACAACCACACCCATTAATTTAAGCTAGATCAGCAGAGTTGAGCAGCTGCATCAGAGACCTTATGGCCTGAAAAATCCAAAAATATTTACTGTCTACCTTTTAAAAAATAATTTACCAACTTCTTCTACTAGATCACTGAAGTTATATCTTAATAGCATTTTGTAGGAACTTATTTTTCCCCTTTTTATATTTATGCCCTCCAAAAGCCAGTTTTAAATTGAGGAAAATTATTTAGCTTACACTCAAATGTAAGCCACCTCAAGTGCATTCGTTAAATGAGGTCAGTATAAAAACATTTTTAAAATATTCTGAACATTATGAATCTACTAAGAACTACTTAACTATACACTTTAAAGTATAATTTTATGTAAAATGTGAATTTTACATTATATAAGTTGAAACGTTTTTCAAATACTGTCTGCTAAGAAAGCCATTAAAAAATTTCATATGCCTATCACTAGTTACCTTAAATTGATTTTCACTTCTTTTTATTAATTATCAACTTTCCAACACTTTGCAATTCACCATAGCTACTGAATTTTTCTTTTCCCCTCCTATGGCCAGTTGGAAAATGCAGACAAAATGCTTATAAGAAAATTAAGAACTGCAAATTTTAAACTATTCAAAACACCTTAGTATATCTCTTCACATTCAAAGAAGAATCATTATAATCTAACAGAGAATCACAGTTTTATAACACATCAATATATAAGATAACAGAATCTTTTTGTCACATCCAATTATTTCAACAAAGTACGGTATTACCTATTATGTCCCAGATACGGAAGTCTCATCATAAAAAAAAGTGCCAGCTAAGG
Source organism: Sapajus apella (assembly GCF_009761245.1). Lineage (NCBI taxonomy): Eukaryota > Metazoa > Chordata > Mammalia > Primates > Cebidae > Sapajus > Sapajus apella. The sequence goes on along the minus strand of NW_022436946.1, from coordinate 65,663,392 downwards.
TCAACTGTAATCAAGAGAACTTACAGTGCCATGCCCGTTTGCTTCAAAATAAACTCCAATGTCAAACTCTTGAGCCTTGTGGTGCAAATGTTTTACACCAGTCTTAGTGCAATAGACAGGTACCTATAACACATGCATTTAAAGAAATACAGCAATTACTCAGATGTCAAATGTTTCTTGCATACCTAGTACCCAGAGATACAAGGGGAAACAAAACATACTGGAGCCGAGTCTACTGAGGAAGATGATTAAGCATTAAAACACAAAATGGTATGTATACAATAGAAGCGCGAACGTACTCCAGAAGCTTGCAACCAAGGGTAAAGCACGGTGAGAGAGATGAGGGTCTCCTTATAAGACACGAAAGATTACAGTGGGGGTGTGACATGACCTAACTGTTTCAAAAAGCTGAGTTTAGCTACAGTGTAGAGAACAGCTTAGAGTAGGGTTCTGCAAGCTTTTTCTGTAACAGGCCAGACAGTAAATATTTTAGGCTTTGCAGGCCATATGGTTTCTGTCACAATTACTCTGCCATTATAGTGCAAAAGGAGCCACAGACCACACACATAAAAACAAATGAACATAGATCTATAATAAAACTTTGTTTACAAATAGTGGCAAGTTCAATTAGAAGGTTAAGAAATGGAATCAGGAGGCTTCTAGTACTAATCCCAGTAAGAAATAGTGGCTGGATCGGCCACAGTGAATAGGGAAAGTCATGGATGGATGGATGGATCTGAGAGAGCTTTAAGAATGGTTAAGAAAAGATAGGAGCAAAACTGCAAAAGAAAGATTGGCATTAGATTGGATGTAGGAGACCTCAGGAATGGCAAGGGCTGAAATATTTCACCTGGAAGACTGAGTTGAGAATGAACAGTTTCTTAAACTAGGTTGTTTTATCTATAATAAATTTTTAAGACAGAAAATGAAAAAACTAAACCCAAGTGCTGTGAAATAACCTAATCCCTGTGAAAGGGAGGCAAATAGGCCCCAGATGGAGTCCCTTGAATGAGTTTATTATAACCATGTATTAAAATCAGGTCACAAACTAGCAGCCTCAAGATCTATTTCCTTTTGTCCAGCCACTGTTTCTTTTAAAAAAAAGTAGAAAATTCACATGAAAATTCAGATTTCATGCTTCTCTTGAATAATCTGCCTACATTTAACATCAGCTAGCACAACTTCCCTGTTTTTAAACACCTGCCGCCCTCATTTACTTTTCCTGTCCAAATCCTGCTTTCTAGAGAATGGAAAGGTAACTAGAGCAAGTATAAATGCCAGAACTTGAACCAAAATACAAAAAAGTTGGAAAAACGTTATATTCGTTAATGAGAAAAAGAGTAAAGGCAAATGGGCTTCCAGTTTTATCCGTTAACCCTGGTAACTCTCTGAACAAGCAGTGTGGTGCCCGAGGGTGGTCATCTGATGGACACCACGGAAATAATTAGAATCTTCCACCACCCCGGAAAATCTCCAAAAAACATAAAGGCAAGAAACAGTTCTATTACTGAGTATTAAGCCAAACTGATGTTCAATCACAGGCGAATTTGCCAAGAGATAGCAAAGATAAACACTCACCTTTTAATACAGCCAAGCAGATACATTCCAGTCCAATTTTCTAAGATAAAAGATGACTAATGACAAAAATTCTCTCCTTGACCAAACTTTAGTCAGGCTTAGGTGAGCCTGATTAGGCCTTGTCCTCATGTCTTCCAATAGTCTGATTTTAGTAAGAGTCATGGTAAGTGAGCTTAGCCAGAATCCCTCATCCTAATGTATGACCAGTCTTGACATCTGATCTGAGTTCTCATTCTCCACCGTCCCCCAGGTAATATGTGACCGACCATCTTGGCCTACCTTTAGCAAAAGTCCTGTTAGGTCGGTTTAGCCAAAATACCACCCACTTACCCTCGTTTCATCTCAGCAATTTTTCACACACTGACCAATACCCCACGCCACACAACACCCTGCTCCCTGGCTATAAAACCCCACTTCTCCTTACTTCATTTGGAGTTGACCCCAATCTCTCTCCTACCACTGTAAAACTCCATCACATTAGTCCCTGTACCTATCACATAGTCCTGAATCAAGTATGCCTCACCATTTTAACAAATGTCATGAATTATTTTTTAACACTAGCCCTCAAATAGGAAAACCTGACACCACCATTTGTCACACACATGGCTTATCCTACACTTACCTGGAAATAGGGACAACCACCTGTGTTAACTGCCTCTCTCTGAGGGAGGAATAAAACTTTTCGTACCTCTGTGACAGGCAGATAGTTACAAATTGGAGCCAGACACCTAAGTTTAAACTCTCATGAGACAGGGAGACAGGGGAGCTATCTTCCTTGATGTTTATACTTGAAATTGGTGATTCTCAGCCCTTAAAAAAAAGTATTCCTGAGCTATAAAACTGGCTTATTAGGCCTTTAAAAAGATTTATATTCATTACAAAGGGGCAGAGAAATAATTCACCAGTTTTGTAAAGGAAAACTCCCAAGAAAAGGAAGGAAGGAAGTCTTCCTTTTTTCGTCAAGGACAACTAAATCTTTTATTTTTTATTTCTCTTTACCCTTACATGAACAGCAGCTCAGCTTCAGGCACTACAACATAACCACTTTTATGAGGGCAGTATCTTCCTCACAGAAACATCTTACAATGTTAAGAAACTATCAGAAAACAAAAACGGTTCAATACCTTCATAACTTCTTCAAGATACCGTGTTGAACTTCCATTTGCGTATGCAGTTTGTACAACACCAATATTCAAACTTTCTCCAATCTAGACAAAAACAATGTTACTTGCCATCAAAAGTATGGTGTACAAAAACATATGAGAGTTCTAAATGCTAACAAAATTATCAGCTAGTTCAATTGTTCCTTAGTTTATGCAATAAATGTCTGACTGAAAATTTACATGTATACCAGAAAAAAGGCCTAAAATACTTTTGAGCACTACTTAAATTCTATGAGAAATCCTCTTTTAAGAGGCCTGTATCTCCTGATCTTTACCTCTCTAATGTTTTAAATAAAGTATCTGGCCAGATGCGGTGGTTCATGCCTGTAAACCCCAACATTTTGGGAGGCCGAGGTGGATGGATCACCTGAGGTCAAGAGTCTGAGACCAGCTTGGCCAAGATGGTGAAATCCCATCTCTACTGAAAATACAAAAAAACAGTCATGGTGGCATCCACCTGTAACCTCAGCTACTTGGGAGGCAGAGACAGGAGAGCTGCTTGAGCTCAGGAGGCAGACGCTGCAGTGAGCCAAGATTGTG